>NC_136306.1:600000-797500 GCF_964198595.1 Lampetra fluviatilis | reverse complement strand
GATGATGGTGGTGGTGGTGATGCTGTTGGTGGTGATGATGATGGTGGTGATGATGGTGGTGATGGTGGTGATGATGATGGTGATGATGATGGTGGGGATGATGATGATGGTGGTGATGATGGTGGTGATGGTGGTGATGATGATGATGGTGATGATGATGGTGGGGATGATGATGATGGTGGTGATGATGGTGATGATGGTGATGATGATACTGGTGATGATGGTGGTGGTGGTGGTGGTGATGATGGTGATACTGGTGATGATGGTGGTGGTAGTGGTGATGATGGTGGTGATGGTGATGATGGTGGTGATGATGATGGTGGTGGTGATGATGGTGATGATGATGCTGGTGATGATGGTGATGATGGTGGTGATGATGGTGGTGATGATGCTGTTCCCCCCTCTCTCTCCCCATCTCTCCCCCTGCTCCCCCCTCTCTCCCCTCACTCTCCCCCTCTCTCCCCCTTCTCTCTCCCCCTGCTCCCCCCTCTCTCTCCCATCTCTCTCCCCCTTCTCTCTCCCCCTGCTCCCCCCTCTCTCTCCCCTCTCTCCCCTCTCTCTCCCCCTTCTCTCTCCCCCTGCTCCCCCCTCTCTTCCCCTTCTCTCTCCCCCTGCTCTCCCCTCTCTCTCCCCCTGCTCCCTCCTCTGTCCCCCTGCTCCCCCTTCTCTCCCCCTTCTCTCTCCCCCTGCTCCCCCCTCTCTCCCATCTCTCTCCCCCTGCTCCCCCCTCTCTCCCATCTCTCTCCCCCGGCCCCCCCTTCTCTCCCCCTCTCTCCCCCTTCTCTTCCCCTGCTCCCCCCTCTCTCTTCTCTCTCCCCTGTCTCTCCCCCTGCTCCCCCTCTCTCCCCCTTCTCTCTCCCCCTGCTCCCCTCTCTCTCTCCCCCTGCTCCCCCCTCTCTCCCCCTACTCCCCCTTCTTTACCCCTTCTCTCTCCCTCTGCTCCCCCCTCTCTCTCCCCTCTCTCTCCCGCTGCTCCCCCCTCTCTCCCCTCTCTCTCCCCCTGCTCCCCCCTTTCTCTCCCCTCTCTCTCCCCCTGCTCCCCCTTTTCTCTCCCCCTGCTCCCCTCTCTCTCAACTCCCCCCCTGCTCTCCCTGCTGCGTTATTGAGGGCCGTGCCGACCGCTGTACGCGCTCGCTCCGAGTTCGCGGCCTCTCTCCGAGGCGATGCAATAAGCAGATGAGAAGCATCCTTTGGCCGTCACCGCCACTCTATTTTTAGCTCTGCTTCTTCTTCCTCCTCCTCCGATTTCAATATCCGCAGAATGCGTCGAGTTGTGTTGGGCTTGGCACCCCCGTGCGTGCTCCACCGCCCGTCAGTGGCACAGCAGTGACAACAACAACGCCGCCCGTCAGTGGCACAGCAGTGGCAAACACGGTTGCATCTTGCAGGCACGCAGCGGCCAGCAGCTCACAGCAGCTTCCTCGCATCTTCACTGACACGAGCGGTCGCGTTTGTTGCAGAGGCCGCGCACGGCGTTGTTGTTGTTGTGGTTGTTGTGGTTATGAGCGAGGGCTCCGCTCCCCCTCTCTGTCTCTGTGCGAGACCGAGCGCGGAACGGTCACTCCCATCACATGTCCCGCTGCTTTGGGTGGAACGCCTCCTGCATGCATGTGTGTGGTCACGCGTGTGTGTGGTCACGCGTGTGTGTGTGGTCATGCGTGTGTATGTGCAGTCACGCGTGTGTGTGTGTAAAACAACCCCCTACCTCCTCGTGGTGCCGGACGGGCAACGCTATCGTGGACAGTGCTGTAGGGGGAGGGCCAATTCCAATCGGCCTCTCCCCTCATGGTGTCTGTGACCACCACAGTGGCCAAATGGGGGCTCTGGACGGGTGCGAGGGGCTGGTAACCCCTCCACCTTCAATTAACTACCACTAAACTATGAACGAAAATTTTCATTAACAAGCTTGTGCCGGAATCCCCGGGGGGACAGGCGTCTATGATGTCTCCTGGCCAAACCCCATTTGGCGGAGCCATGAGATTTAATCTTTACCCTCGGGGCTCCTCCAGAAACAACAAAGAGCCACTGCGGATGACCACGTGGAATGTTCGAACGCTCACTGCGGAGGAGAGGCTGCCACTCCTCTGTCGGGAGCTGGACTGGTACCGCCTGGATCTCTGTGGTATTCAGGAGGTCTGGTGGACCGGCTCTGGCTCCTGCCATCATGAGGGGTGGACAGTCCTATACTCGGGGCAGGAGACTGCCAAACAACAGGGAGTGGCTCTTCTTCTGAACAAAAGAATGAAGGGGGTGTGGGAGCGTGGTGCTGAGGTGTGGGAAGCTGTAGGCTCCAGGCTACTTTGGGCTCGCCTTCCCATCAACCGGAGGCGAGGAGTGGTGGTCGTGGTTACTTATGCCCCCACCGAAGACGAACATCCGTGGAGGGATGCAGGCAAGGCCGATGAGTCAGATGCCTTCTATGACCTCCTGTCATAGGTGCTAGCTAAAGTGGCCCCTCGGGATAGAGTCATCTTGTGGGGTGACTTTAATGCCCGAGTTGGTCATGATGCTGGCACCTGGTCTGGAGTGATTGGAAGGCATGGGCCAGATCAGCTCAATAAGGAGGCTGCTAGATTTTTGTGCAGCCCGTGGGCTTGTAATTACCAACACGCTGTTCTGGCATCGGTGCATCTATACAATATCATGGATGCATGCCCGGTCCAAGCAAGAACATCTGCTGGACTACGTAGTGATGGAACAGCGGATGCGGGCCCATGTCCTTGACACACGGACCTATCGTGGAGCTGATCTACCCTCTGACATTCGACTAGTCATCTGTAAGATGCGCCTGCCATTCTTACACTTCGGTGGTGGGTGTACACCCAGGACCCCATTCAAACCTAAGGTGGCCTGGTCTCAGCTAGCTGATGAAAGTTGCAAGCGAGAATTTCATTATCGCTTGCGGCTGGAGTTGGCATTGCCCCCCACTCCTCCAGATGTCGAGGGTAAATGGGTGAGGATTAGGACTATGACTCAGGCAGCTGCAATGGCTGCTTTGGGTACGCGGTTCAGACCTCCCCAGGGACCCTGGCTGACAGAGAAGGTGTTCAAGCTGGCTGAGAAAAAGCGACAGGCCCACTCTCATCGGCTGCAGCATCCCACGTCGGAGAATGAGGAGGCTTACCGCAGCCTTCTCTCAGAGGTTCAGAGAACCGTGAGGCGCTGCAAAGATTGGTGGTGGTCGCGGGTTGCTGAGGAGATAGAGTCTGCCTCAATGGCCCGCGATCAAAAATCGCTCTTTAACTCCATCAAAAAAGTAACCTGCAGCGCCACACCAATTACCATAATTAGGGGAAAAAACGGTGATCCAATCTCCGTCCCCCAGAAACAGGTTTGCAGATTTACTGAGCATTTCTGTGAAGTCCTAGGGGAGGTGAAGTCCCTCAACATGGAAAACGTCATGGGACAAAGTGGGGATGTCCCTGCTGAGGTTGCGGTGCCTCAAATATTGGAAGAGGAAGTCACCACCTGTGAGTGGCTGTCTGAGGTGCCATCTGTTGAGGAAGTACTGAAGGCGATCCAGAGTCTGAGTCCAGGAAAGGCACCGGGCAGAGATGATCTCCCAAGCGAAATGCTGAGGGAGGGTGGCGTTTGTGCACAGACTGCCCTACATGACATCATGACAACAGTCTGGACCACTGGATGGGTTCCACAGGACTGGAAGGATGCCCTGGTGGTCCCCATCTTTAAGAAGGGAGACTGCACAGATTGTAACAACTACAGGGACATCTCACTCCTCAGTGTGCCGGGAAAGGTCCTGGCAAGGATTATTCAATGCCGCCTTGCCAAGCACGCTGAGGAGAGGCTTGCGGAGCCCCAATGTGGTTTCAGGAAAGGGCGGTTGTGCACAGATGCCATATTTTACGTTCGTTTGCTACAGCAGAGGTTTAGGAAATTTCAACAAGACCTACATCTCTGCTTTATTGACCTGGTCAAGGCCTATGATACCATCAGTAGGCCTGGGCTCTGGGTTGTTCTTCGTGCTGACCCCCGCTGCACACGGTCATTAAGGACCTTCATGATGGTGAGCGGGGCCGGGTAAAACTACGTGGCCGGGAGTCAGATCCATTCCCTGTTTACCTAGGGGTGCGACAGGGATGTCCTCTGGCTCTACCATTAATTTACATCTATTTCGACCACGTAGTTCGTGAAGCCTTCAGTAGCTGTACCGGATGAATTTTTATCTAGTACAGATACAATGGGAGGCTGATCGATGCCCGGGTGCGGTTAAGGGGTGGCTCCCTATTGGTCAATCACGTTATGTATGCCGATGACCTGGTAATTGCGGCTCACTCAGAGTAGGAAATGGATGCGCTGTTGCTGAAACTGGAGTGTGCCACTCAGAGGTGGGGCCTTACCATCAACCATACCAAAACGAAGCACCTGCCTGGGTATTTTGTACCATCGGGCACTCCACCCCCACAACTCCCAATCGGTGATGGGGCAGTTGTGGAGAGAGTGGAGAGTTTCCCATACCTGGGCAGTGTACTCATGACCGGCTCCGGTTTAACAGCAGAGGTCTCACTCCGGATCAGTCGAGCGGCATTATCTTTTCATCGGTTGCGTAACTCTGTGTGGAAGCTACCTGGTCTGTCGCTCCGCACGAAGCTTCGGGTCTTCTCGGCCACAGTCATTCTCTCCCTTCTCTACGCTTGCAAAACGTGGACCCCCCTAATGGAACTTCATCGCCGGTTAGAAACATTAAGGCTGGCCTGCCGACGATCAATCCTGGGTTTAACCAGGCTGGATTGTGAGGAGCTCACAAATCCTCGAAAGATCTGGACAAAGTCCCATCGGTGAGCTCCTCCGGCAGGCAAGGCTGCGTTGGCTGGGCCATGTAGCCCGCATACCCAAACAGCTTTTGTTCAGCCGGATTGAGGGGGCTAAACGGGCGCGGCACGAGCTAGAGAAGAGATGGAGTGATGTGGTACAGGAGGATGTGGAGTTGAGTGGACTTGCCGATGACTGGTACCAGCGGTGTCAAGATCAGCCTTTGTGGAGGAGGTTCGTGAAGGACGTTACTGGGCAGTTGGAGGCAGTCGCCCTCCAACAACAATGGAGGGAACAGGAGCGACGCTCACAATAACGAGCAGAGCGCCAGGTGGTTAAAGCAGAGCAAGTTGGCACGGAAGGGGGCACAGGTGGTGCATCAGGCAGTTATCCCAGTCAGTCGACCCGTGGCACCTGCTGGGTCTACCCCGTGACCTCGTGCCAGCGGGCGTTCGACACTTCACGTGGCCTCAAGGTGCACATAGCCTGGCACAAGCGTCGTGGTGACGTCACCACCACTTCGTGGCGAATGGCGGTTGTTGTTGTGTGTAGTCACGTGTGTGTGTGTGTGTCGTCACGTGTGTGTGGTCACACGTGTGTGTGTGTGGTCACACGTGTGTGTGTGTGGTCACACGTGTGTGTGGGGAGCGGTAGTGTAGCAGTTAGCGCGTTCCGCTATAAACCCGGCGACCCGAGTTTTATTCCCACTCACAACCAACACCAGTGACGATTACTTGAACCGTCCCGGGCCTCCCCTAGGTCGACTCAGCATCAAACTATGAAGTGTTGCAGTGTGTAAACATCGCCACTGGGGAGACAAAGGCGATCGGGCATGGTGCTGGCCACCCATCCCCTCGTGTGCCGTTCCGGCCTTCATAGGTGTTCGCTAACAGCACTTGCCCCTACAGTCTGTTAAGGCTATATGGGGTTCTTTGTCTTTATCTTTGTGTGTGTGCGTATGGTCACGCCGCCCGGCGTCACGGGAACACTGGCGGGGTGTTTCAGTTCGCAGCTCAACACACGTGATATATATTCTTGGGTCTTTCGGTAAAGTCACGTAGATAGGTAAAAAAAACCCAAGAATATGAATTCCTGCAGTTACGAAAGATTTAAGTCAAGATTTTACACGTGATACATATATACTTTGTATTGCAGACGTGCACCATGCATATTACATGCACGTACGATATATGACATACGTGTACCATGCATAACATAAATGTATCGTACATCTGACATACTTTGTAGCATATATGACAAAGGTGTCCCATGCATGTGACATCATGTACCATGCATAACATAGATTGGATCGTGCATATGACATACGTGTGACACACCTGCACCACACACGAGAAACCCGCGTTTGCTGCCGTTCCACCCGCCCCCCCCTGCGGAAATAGCGCGCCGCGTGTAGCGTTGGGTCGCGCACCGACCCATTTCCCAGCAGGTGCACACATGTGCCTTACGGCCACCATCCATTAGACTCAACATAATGAGAATAATCGTCTTGCGTGTACCGCAGCAGTCTGACCCCTCCCGTCGTCAAGGTCAAGGAGCATAAACTATCGTTACGCAAACTCCGGTGGTTGTCGTCCTCGCTGCAGCGACGGCGGCGGCGGCTTTTGGCTCGGCCGCCGAACAAAGGCGGTGGTCACCGCATCGCGCGCTTCTGCGGCCGTCTGGAACGCTCTTCCTTCCGATATTAGGAAGCCACTGGGAGATATGCACTTTTAAATCATAATCTAGATTGAAAACTCATTTCTTTAGAACTGTTTTTTTGCGTTCAGTTTGTTGTCCTTTGCCCTTACCTTCAATTAGCGCGTTTGGCTACGTACCATGCGAAAGGAGTTCAACGTACATCTATACATCAACGCTAACATGCCAGTCTAGACACTTCCCTGTCTCATCACAGGTCGCATCCTTTCGGGGATCATCAGCACATCGTATCCCATCTTTCTTGCCGCTGTGGTCACCCACGCATGTAAACCCCTCGCAAGACACCGAGACCTCTGTAACGACGAGGACTGTCCTTACACCCACGTGACACAGCTGCTCAGCATTCCCTTTAGAACTTACGCTATCATGGAGATTCCTTGTCAATAAGTGTTCAAAGCAGGTATTTGCCCCAGCTGGCAAAATACATTATTCCAGGCACAGTTATGGAAGTCTTCAGAGGGCAGAGGATCAGTTTCAAATTTTTCCAGCAAACGTTACGATAATAATATAACATTGTTTATAACATGGGTACCCTCTTTGGCACTGCTCTCATGCGATGTAATATTCTGCATAATTCTCATTGCTTCATCTTCTCTACGATATCGTACAAGGTAAATTATACGTTGCATATCAGGAACTCCTCGCAGTTCCTGAGCCTGCCAGTAAGTGATTGTAGTTCCTAAACTTCAACGTCAATTTTCATTTTCCCCACCTTAGGTTTACAAATGTGACCCGCCCAAGCCAAGCAGAGGCTGGCGCAGTGGGCCTCTCTCGTGTGTGCGCGCGTTTGTGAAATCTGTTCAGCGGCGGGTTTATGGCGGTCGCCGCTCGTTGCAGGGGTTCACAGTTAAAATCCGACAGGCTGCCCTGGTTATTGTCGCGGTGTGGCGTATTGATAAAAATGAGCGCGCACCATTTGCTTCGCAGTAGTCGCTTAGGATTCCGTGGCGTCATTCGAAGTGAGTAGGCCGTTGTGTGCGCGCCGGCGTCATGCTCCAAATCTGTCGAATCGGAAACACTGCCCACAAAGTGCTCGGTTGGAGCTACACACGGCAGCAGTCACCACCCCCGCCGGCAAACCGATGCCGAGTCGCCCCGTGCCACAAAGGGATGTTTGAGATGAGATGCGATGATGCATAGCACTGGGGAGATGCTGAGGCATTTAAGCAATGGCATCTAAATGCAGAGATTATCACGGTTGTCTGCCCCTCTTCAGTGATACAGCGTACAGTGTGTCACACACTCGTGCTGGTGAAGGCGACATAGCATGCCCATGTACTGTGCACGCAACACGTATAACACGCGGGCCGAACGTGACGTGCGCCATACCATCATTGAAACATTTATGGAGAATTTAAATAACAGAATAGACTCGAGATGTGCACATTTTTGTCGCGAGCACTATTCCCCCAGCCAGCGGACTGGTATTTGTTGTATGTATGTATTTTGAACTTCTTTCGAGTCATACAGAGCCAACCGTGCTAATCAGCAGTGAGGACAAACGTTCTTCCTCCTCCTCACAACTGTGTGCACTGAAGGATGCAAGTAGCACGATTTATTATTTTGATTATTTAACACAGGAAAGCTTTACCGAGTTAGACTTTTCAGGAGAGTCTTGCCATGTTACCGCAGTAGGGGTTAACGTTGCTTTCCGTAATCCCGACTGAGTACATTTTATTGAGTAATTTGTGGGTAATTTTTCAGCATTGGGATGTTTGGTCAATGGCAGTCACATTGCGTGGTTGCTTTTAGCTGTGGGAGGAACCCGGAGAACCCGGAGGAAACCCGCGCAGAACATGGGGAGAGAAAAACTAAAACTCAACACAGGAAAGACGCCCGAGTCGAGAATCAAACCCAGACCCTTCCCGCTGTGAAGCGGCAAGCGTTGCGCCACCTCACCTTGCCGCCAAATAGAGCGATGCGGGTTGTGACTGCACTACTCTGGAGTGCCTTCATTTACAACAAAAATAATACTGAGCCACTTTATGTGACACTCTTGGTGTTTTAAAAAATGTGAGCTTTTGTATTGTCCATTGGCTTTGTGTCCGAACTGGGGAAAATCCGAATTGCATTTTGAGGATTGGTTTCACACGGACGTCTCCGCACCTGCCCCTTACCTCTTTCATTTTGCCCGGGACGGGGATGCGCGTGCGCGCTGGCGCGTCCCCGTTTTGGCCACGGAGGAATTCGCCGCGCGCATATTAAATGAAGTGATAAATTATGCATCTTTCACGGAATATGGAAACATCTTCGGAGGGTTTAATGTCATCAGATGTGATTACGGTCACGTTGACAAATTACGCGCACCGGGGCCGCTCGCTCTGGGCGGGTGCCTGTGGCGGGTCGCTTCCTCTGTCCGCACCTCCTGAACGTCTAAAAATGACGGAGCCCGAACGAGTCGACGACTGTGAGACCCAGGGCAGTTTGGTATTTGTATTTTTTTATTCCTGTTTCGTCCGCGACCCGTGGGGTGCGCGCTGCGTTGCACCGCGGCGCTGCGCTCCTCGGGCCAAAGGCCATCGTCACGATGACAGCATCGCGACGACGGCGCGGTGACGGATTTCCCGTCGCCACGGAGGCAATATTGAACGGTGCAGAGTGGCTCGTGTTAGGCTTTTAATTCGTTTCGTGAAAACCTCGATGCTAAATCGTTTATGGCAGGCAGAGGCGAGACACGCTTCGCAAAATGGCAACGCAGCCGCACAATTTGGTGTCTTAACTGCACGGGGGATATGCAACTCTCACATTTGGCAAGTTTATTTTTAACTGGATGCTGTTGCGCACAGTGGAGCGCAGTCCACCGATCCTCGCGTCCCTCACACAACCCCCAACACCTTTCTGCACGCCCCTCACCGCATCCTGGTTTCTATTTTACTCTTTTAATTTGAAAGCAGGCAAGGCCCATTGAGCTGCACAGCTCTTTCTCGGAAGCGACCTGGATGTATGTATGTTGAACTTCCTTCGCGCCGTACATAGCCAAACGTGCTACTCAGCCTGGCCGCTAAAATGATATCTCAACTAAGTGGCTTATCACGTGGAAATGTATAGCAGCCAAATATTATAAATGTGTGTGATGTTAATTCACGCGACCACTTGGGGAGAGAGACACGCAAACTCCAAACATACAGCGGGCATCAGGGTCGGGATCGAACCCACAACCTTCTGTATACCAGGCGAGGTGGTTGACATCTCACCACAACGGCGCCTATCACTCAGCCCATTACCCCCCCCCACGATCTCACTCTCCCGTGTCACTCCGTTTCCCCGCAGTTTGCACTCCACACCTTCTCTCGTGTACACGCCTTTGCTCCTCCGGAGCGAATCGGCGCATTTGTGCTCTCGTATTAACAGTGCTCGATCAAACGCGTAAACCCGTCTCTTATTTATGCCTTGGTGTTCCCCGGGGGGTTGGAGGGGGAGTTAAATTGCGCGGGAGATGAAAAGTTCGCTTCCTGTTTTATTCACGGAATTTTTTTTTGATCAAGAAAGCAGTTGTAGGCGTGTAAACACAGGAGTGTAATTTGCACGCTCGTTGAACAAAGCGGGCACGGGGTTTAAAACGACGAGGAGGAGGACGATGTTCAACGTTCACGCGACCCCAATGAAATGAATGGTCCATCTCTACACCTCGCGAAAGAAGTGTCATTTAGCTCATCCAACAAGAGGATGTCACCCAACATCCCGGGATTAATGTTTAATTAGTAAATAGGGTATACATGACGCGTAATACCTTTGCAGCCAGCACAGCCTCGGCTAGTGGCCTCGGCGGTGTCCATTCCTCACGCACGGATAGGCGGCCCTACTTTGGTGCACGCTTGCAGCTTCAACGTCATCGCAAATTATTACGATTCTCTGGGAATGGTTGGAAGCATTACGGACCAGGTGGTCACCCTTCCTTGGATGGCCCGCTAATGCGGCATCCGCAGAGGCGCCAGCCTGCCCTCGAATGTCGAGAAGCCCTCGAGCAGACGAGCGAGCGGAATCCGTCCCCGCCGTCTCGACGACGACGACGCGAGCATGCCGATGGCGACCCGCGGGGCATGGGGCCATCCATTTAGAACGTACGCATGGAGGGGGGGTTAACCCAAATGCGTATGCTTGCGTATGGGGTGTCTACTGACAATGTACGTACGAATAGGAAATGGGGGGGGGGGGGGTGAAGCCTCGATAATAATTAATTTGTCTACATTGGCCTTCAAATGAGCTACAGTTCAGTTTCTTCAGCTGTCAGACAACAAGTACTACCGGGAGCAGTGGGACTGTGGGAGAGGTGTCACTCGTGTGCCACCGTGCCCTGACTGCAGCTATCACGCAGCTCAGCAGTGAGTCTGACCTTGTCTGGCGGCCTGCCCCATGGATGATTACCACACATCCTCCAATCTGGCCTCACTGCAGACTGCCGCTGGCTCAAGGTTTTAGCTGCCACGGTGCTCTGTTCGTGCTGCTGCCGCCCCCCGGACTTCAGTACTAACACTTGTCTGTACATTGGGCTACTGCTACAGCAGATGTTCAGTTGACGCACTTTATAGCGAGACTAGTTCACCGAGTTGTAATTGTGTTTTAAGATCATAATAGACGTGTTTTTGAATAACCAGCCAGGATGGATAACACGGTCAAGTATAACTGTTTGTACAAAGTGTGTAAAGATAGGCCGGTATTTAATCTGCATGGATTAAATATCGGCCGTTCTATAGGTGGGGGGTGTGTAAAAAGTCCGCGTGCGTACAGGGAAGGGGGGAGGGGTCACGTTTTGACAGAATTTTGCGTACCGACTAAATGGATAGCCCTTATTGCGTCGGCGATGCCTCGGCCCGGCTCCGCGGTCGTCGGTGCGTGCTCACCAAGCCCGCGGTGTCAAGGTTAACCTTGGGCCTCGTTTGCCACGGCTGCTGCACTCGGCAGAGCGTGGTGGGGTCCCGGCTGTCCACGCAGCGGCCGGTGGTTCTCGGCCTCTTCGACGCGGGACGAGGAGTCTGCGGCGTGCCTGAGAGGGGCACGAAGGCTGCCATGAATCCTTCGTTCCTTCAAAAGCGGAAAGTCACCAAACGAACCGCGCAAGGTCCACTAAATGTCGCGAAGTGGACAGACCTTTACAAGGCGTTGAAAAAAATGTCATTAGGTAATTTGTGAACACGATTCGTTTGGGTAGAGCTTCACTGTGTGGCGTGTCGGAGTCGCCTCGCACGCGATAAGCGCCTTACGTCACATTTCGTGTTCAATGTCAGAAGGAACCCCCCCCCCCCCCGTGGCAGCTGTCTCTGTGTGGCACAAGGTGACGCAGCAGCTGGCCTGCGAGTGGGCATTAGTTTGCCAGTAGGGGGTGATGATTTCTGCCGCGTGTAATTTATAAAGTCTCAAAACACAAATCAACAATCGTTCCCCGGGAGTCTTCTCAGAAAATCTGCGCGACGTCCCACGAATGGACGTTGATTTGTAGGCGAAGGAGGTCTCGCGACACCGTCGCCGAGTTGGCGATGCTGCAGTTTGCACATCTTGACCCTGGGACGAGCTGTGACGCCACGAGGTCACCGTGGCACGCGTCATGACGTCACCTGCCTTGCTCGTGCGCCTGGCCATGTTGGCTTCAAAATTGCGGGAAATTTAAAACAAGAGTTTGCAAGTAGTGCATTGCTCTCTCTTTTTCATTGTATTGCATAACCTAAGTTAGAATTAAACTTTGTCGAATATATATAAATGTATATCTTTTTTCAAACGTCACTCCCAGCAAGCCCCGGTAATCAAACTATAAAGAAAATTTAATTATTACCAGGTAAGGCACACCGAGCGATGTAGCTCTTTTCCAGAAGCGACCCGGTCACAAATGATAGCTCAACTAAGTTGCCTATGTGGATAAAATATAATTGGGAATCCTACCTCTGATTAGCACGGTTGGCTACGTACGGTGAGAAAGAAGTTCAACATACATATTTCTAGCAGCCAAATATTCTAAATGCGTGATGTTGATTCTAAATGTGAGGACCCGGAGAATAATCCACGCGACCACGGGGAGAGAGAGAGAGTCGTTAACTCCAAATATACAGCACCAGGCAACAGGGTCGGGATCGAACCCACAACCTCCTGTGTACCAGGCGAGATAGTTAATATCTCACTACCGTGGTGTCCCAATCCTGCCCTGTGGCGGTTTGACCTCTTCACATGGGTCAGTCACTAGGGTACTGTGTTGGTGAGAAGGGTTGTAAGGGATGGACGCCGTGCGGCTGTGGAGACCCCGACATGCCTCAACTCCGCGAGGATCCTTCTGCGCACGCCGGACCTGTCGCTGACAAGTGCGAACGTTTTAACTCGTCAGCCTCGGGCCTTCGCACTTGAAGCTCGAGCAACCTTCCGCCGTTTTAAGGATCGCGCATCTTCCCCGTTTGAAGTCGAGCCCACGTTTGTATCGTCGTCACATTTGTGGTGTAGTTGGTAGCGAAATGCCACTTCTGGTATTCAAAGTGAGGGCGGTGTCATTGGCAGCAGACGTTCTCGCGTTGCCACTCACACAGCGTGCTGTTGCAGAGCATTGTGGGTAATACATACACATTTACTGCTGTCAGCACGAAGCGTAACCAATCCAAGCCGACTCTGCGAGGGACAGCGTGGAAATTAAAAATGGAACATAACACGATCATCGTTCGAATTACTTTCAATTATCCTCAAAATGTTTGCCCTGGGCGTGAGTACATATCGGCGGCATGGGGTAGTTTTATCACACTGAGCAAAGGGTGGGTTTGAAGTTATCTTGGGAGTCTGTGAAGTGTCCAGGCACGCAGACGGACAGCGTGAATCTCCATTTCCCACGATAAGAACGATCATTGGGGATCCTGGCACGCAGTTCCTCGTTCCAAACGGAATTCAATCATCTTCGCCCACTGGTGCCACCCTTCATGCGGCAACACAGTACAAGGCCATACGTTGAACACACTACTTCACCTAGTTTATAACTGCATGCGCGCCTAGTGGCTCTCTTGACAGAGAGACCGTGGACAATTAAAATAATAAAATGCAGATGCAAACGTAGAATATAGGACAGGGCGCACACAAAACCACGTAGAACATGGATACGGTACGGATCCCGGTGGCATCTCGATGCAAACCGAAATCTCGAGATGCCGCACGCGACTGTGGGCACATCCATCCTTTGTCCAGAGGCGGAGGTGCGGAGGACGGTCCTGAGTCTGGACTTGGGCAGAGGCGGAGGAGTCGACAGTACGGACGGCTAGGAGAAGGGGAGTCCTAGAACGCAGGGGCCACAGGGTGGGGGGGGGGGAGAGCTGCCCATCGCAGGGTTGTTAGGGGAGCCTTAGGGGTCTCAATGTATCCACACGCTGCGAGGGGCTGGTGGTCGCCCTCTTCGAGAAGAGGGAGCACACCCCTTGCGACGTCCCCTGGGACATCTGCCTTCTCGGCATGCCAGCCGAGGGGCTTGCCGGGGATTATGCAACATCGCCTTGCTTAGACACGCGCACACTTAACCCTCAATGCACGCACGCATGCACATACACGTAATCACACGCACACACACGTAACCCTGAATGCATGCACGCGCAGACACACACGCATGTAACTCTTAATACATGCACACACACGTAACCCTTAATACATGCACAGATGCGGGTACTCATGCGCACACACCTAATCCGCAATACATGCACACAAGACAAAGATTCCCTGAACAGCCCCGTCGTGTGCCGGCACGGCACACGACGGGGAGGGTGGCCAGCTCTACGCCCGGCCGCCTTTGTCTCCCCAGTGGCGATGTTTACAAACCGCACCAGGTACCCATTTGAGGCTGAGTCAACCTAGGGTGGCCCAAGACCGGTTCAGATAATCGTCACTGCTGTTGGCCGTGAGCGAGATTCGAACCCGGGTGGCCGGGTTTTTAGCGCAGCGCAACGCTAACCGCTGCGCCACCGCTCCCCGCACGAGACAAAAATTCCACGTACAGCCTGAACAGACTGTTGCGCCAAGTGCTGTTATCGAGCACCTGTGAAGGCCGACACGGCACACCAGTCGGCCTCGACGCACGCACGCACTCACAAGCACTCAGACACACACGTAACCCTGAATACACACGCGTGCACACACGCTCACGCACGCACCGCAGTCACCGTGAGTTCCCCGTAATCCCCCGGCCGCTCTCCCCTGTCACTGCCCCCCGTCACCTCGCAGCGCTGCCACTGTGCGGCCCCATCCACTAAGCCCGCCCCCCTCCCCACCCCCCACTTGTTAACTATTTGGTATTCCGCCATCTCCTCCCGCCGAACCCAATGTTGGAAGACGATGCAACATCTGGCCCAATGTTCAGCGCATCGCTCCGCTATAACTCAACATACGTAATTATCGGCAATGAGCGTAGACTTTGAGATGACGAAATGCTGTACGGGCTTTCCGCAAAAATGCCTGGTTCACCTCCGTATTAACAATGAAAACACAAAGTTGACGTGCAGAGAAACCGAGAACGCTCTCATTGTTTCGTCGTTCGGTCTGCGATCGATATCTCCTCCTCGCGGTGTCTGTCCCTTCGTCGTTGTGTTTTTCAACCGAGGCGGCTTCCATCACCTCCGATATTTGATGTTTATTTCTTTGCGGCGATGGAAGCGGAGAGTATATTTCTGCTGGAGCATCGGTGCAGATGTATTCCCATCCCCGATGACGTCACGGGATAAGTGGATTGTCGCAGATAAGCAAATTTGCGCGATGATCTGCGCTTGCATCGTGCGGAATAATTCGTGGGCTCAGATATAATCTAATTCATGTTAGCTTCGAAGTCACTGATTCTAGATTTTTCTTTATTTCCACGGTTGTATTTTTTAGGTTAGGCTACGTAGCGATCTGGCCAAAACGATGCCATAACACAGTCAAACAAATGATATTGTCACGTGGTGTACGAACGATTGACGATGCGCCAGTTAATCTCGTTTCAGCTCACGCCGGTGAGTTGAAGAGCAAAATCTCACAGCCGAATCTCTGCAATGAGATAGACAACGTTTGGCTTGAAACTGCACCGAGGATCTTCAGGACAAGATTCAGCAAGTCAGAATCACGGTGTCCTCTGTTCCGGTTTCTTCGACAGGTGGCGTGACATCACAGAAACAGCCAATGGGATTTAAATTGGATTCAAACCGTTACAAAGATTGATTCATTGGGAACTGAAGCTTAGGGTAAATGTGTTGCTATTCGGGTCTCACTGGGCAGATAACTGCAAAATTGATCATAGAATTCCCCAAAGCTCAGATTAAAATCAGCAATGAATTTTAAATCCTTTTTCCCATGGCGATGATGTCACACGCCATGCGCGAGCATCCCGATGATGGCATTACGCGCGACGTCCGGCACCTTGTGACATCATCTCATTGTCTGGCTCGAACACAATTCGTCATCATCGTCATCATCAGCCATGATCAATCCACTGCTGGATGAAGGTCTCTGCAAGCCACCGGGCCGCCTCCCCTGGTCTTGCGACGCGACAATCCACCTCGAACTCGCACGTGAGCCGATCGCGACGCTACGTCTCCTCTAGGATGCGTTCTACTCCTTGGCTGCCGCTCCATCACTATCTGTTGGCCATCGGCCGTCGTCCCCCTTCGAGCGACGAGGTCTGCCCGAACCCACTCGCCTTTCCTTGACGGTGTCGATGACGCCATTCACCGGCTGCGCACTATCTCTAATCCACGAGCTCCTCCCTGCCTCTGTCGCTCAGTGCGATTTCGAGCGGGCACCTCTCCACGCTTCTTTTTCTGTGCTCGTTTGCGGTTTTTCTTCCTTTTTTATTTTTATTTATTCAGGAACGTTCCCCATGCCTGACCCACGTCGTAGCAAGCGATGCGCATTTTGTGGAAAAAACATTACCCGGCATTAAATGAACAAAACGCACGTTGGGATGTCCTCATGGAATCCACGCGTGTGGATTATTATTTTTATTTTGTATCTCCGGTGGAGAGTCGCGTGCCGATGTGAGAGAGACGCCTCTTGGGACTCCACCGTGCTCTGACCAATATGACTCGGGTTTGTCAGCGGCCCTCGACTCAACCTCCTTCTTTGCGTGAGGTGCAAGAGAGCCGGTGCATCGTGGCATTTATGTCACTGGCAAACGGCACCAGTCTACGATGCCGCGGGGAGATCGCCGTTCCACCTCGTCTCTGTCCACGCTGGACGATCGAAACCAGCCCCGTGTCCCTTTGACGGCGAGTGTACATTGAATAGGTGGCACGCTCTCTTGCATTGCAGGTTTTGGTTTTTTGAACATGGCAATGTCTGTGGTGTTTCTTGATCTGCACACTCGTGAACCTCCTGAACCAGGGTCCTGACGATCCTCAACGTTGGGGAGACGGGGAATGCGGCCAAGCTGCCTCTGTTGCGTCCGCTCCTCCAGGCTCCGTTGACCTATTTTCGGCACGTAATTTATCTGCAGGTTCTTGGGGATTGAAAGATAATGGAACGATGGGATCCCCACCTCCCCGCACCCCCTGGCGGTCAGTGGGATCCGTGGAACGTGGGCGACGGAGGATGTGGTTCACTGTCCCTCGGATACACTTTGGTTTACATTTCATCCTCGCTGTTGATACGTGGTGTAAAATAAGCGTGAACCACAGGAGCAATCGCTTGCCTTCTTACTGTACCTTGTAATCAAAGTTTGGCCAATATATCTTCGTCTCCCAAGCCAGGAGAAAACCCACCACGTGTGTGCCCTGAGAGGAGTGTTTATGTAACGCCTGTTAACGCGTGGGTGAGAACCTACCCCAGTCCTGAGACGTGATTTGCACGTTGAATTGCAGAGCCCCGCGCAAGCAAATTGCTTACTCTCGCGTCTTTACTCCTCGAATCGATTTTTCCCAGCAGAACATAAAGTGACGTTATCTGAGACTGTTGGAGTGGACATTGTAGAAAATAACAAAAAAGAGAAATGAACCGCGGCATTGCATGTTAAGGACGACCGCATGGAATGCAGCACTGTCTCGAATTACATTGGAAGGAGTGGCTCATTTTTAAAAACTTTCCCCAAAAATCACGGCGAATAACGAATCAGGAGAGATAGGCCCCCTTTGTCAATCCAGGGCTGGATGAAGGGGCCTCCCCATGCCAAATTGTGGGGATCAATTTGACCATACTTCACGCGCCGCTCAGTGCGGATGTCTGAAGACGGGTCTAGGAGCGGTGCAGACGTCACTCTCCACCGAGGTTGGCCACGGCCGGGAATCGAACTTGGGCCGCCGGGTTCATCGCGGCAGCGTGCCAGACGCCGCTGTAGCCCGGCAACCCCCTCCAACTGATAAATCCACCGGCTAATAATCCACATCTACCTCACAATGCAATGTGACCTTGGGATGGGTAGATGCTCCCTGTACAGTGTATAGAGATTGTATTTTTAAAAATACTCAATTATATTTTGCGTGTGTCAAAAAAAAAAAATTTGGATGTTAGATGCACAGACTCGTATCTCAGGGTCAACGGTACCTTGTGTCTGTAAGGTCACAAACAGCCCTGCACGATTGATTACTGTTCGAAGAAATAAAGATGTAATTCGTTATATTGAGGTATCAACAGCACTGTTAAGCCAAATAATATTAAAACATGATTGGTTTCGGCTCAAGAGGATGTTTTAACCTAGGTATGAATTGAGAAAACAACCAAACTTGCGATTTATAATTAGGTTGTATCAGGGATGCACATTGGCTCTTTTTTGGAGGTTAGATTTAAAGATTTTCTGATAATTATCTGCCCTCAATAGAAAATGCGAAACTATTGTCAGTGCAAATGGTGGAACTGCTGAGGAAGGGGCAAACGCGGAGCGTCGCCTCGGCCGCTCGTGAGGTCGGAGCTGAGGAGGAAGGGGGTCGGAACGTTCGTTCGGAGGCGTTTATTAATATCGCTCTTAAAATATTGCGGGACGTAACACTTACAGAGGCTGTACTTTGGCCATTTTATTTGTAAGCTTAAACGGTTTCGTGGGGTTATTTGCGTTGCTGAGAGCTCACATGTATGTAGGTACGTTGAACTGCTTTTGCACCGTATCTAGCCAACCGCAAGAAACTAAACAAAAAAAGCAGTTCTCGAGAAATGAGTACCAGCAATAAACGGGGCGTTTGCGGCATTGTAGCGATGGTGAGAGGCCCTCGGCGTCGCCACCTGCTGGTGAACTCTCACCCCACTGCTGCAAGTTCGGGCTTCGCCATCCGGACCGGCTCTTCGCAAACGAGCCGAAGAGGCCGTCTCTCCGTCTCTCTGTGCTGTCCACGTCTCCCCCCTCCTCTCCCCGCATCTTTCGCTTGCATCTTTATCCACGTGCGTCACTCGAGTTAAAAATGCTTGAGCAGCTCTGTTCCTCTCTGTTCTGTCTCTCTCCCCTGCACCACTCTCTCCCCCATCGTTCTCCTGCATCTCTCCCGCCTCGTGGTGTCTCGTTTAACATTGAGCACTCTCGTCTCTCGCTCCGCATGTCTCCTCCGTCTCTCCCACGTGAGTTTCACCTTGGCTGCCCTTGACTCACCGAGCAAGTGCACGACGACTCTCCCCCCCCCCCCCCCCGAATTCTTGCCCGTGCCGCGTCTCTCGGCACGCACCTTATGACAATGCGACGGCTAATTTGAAAAGCAAGGAGCGAGCGTGGATTACGCGGTGCTTTACCGACCTTGCATTCATCCTCGGCAAGCATCCGCTCGGCGATGATTGCATTGCCTCCCGAAGCCGCGCGCGGCCGGGCCACGGCGTTCGCGGCGCTCGGAGCCGCGAGACCCCGGGGAGCCGCGAGACCCAGGGAAGTCGCTACGACGCCACGGCCAAGAAGGCTTCACCCACGTAGCGACGGCGTTTCCTACCGCCACTTATCGCCGACCCTGTGTCCTATTTGGCCGGAGAACGTAAGGCCCTACGAGCAGCGGGACCTTACCCTGCAATGTACTCGACGTCGGAACATCCTCTACGATGGTTGTCATTGCGGACAGATGGACGGACGGACAGAGGCGTTGCGTTGACGCTTTCCGACCTCGGCTGTAACAGCGTCGAGAGTGCGAAGGTCACGCGACGTCCGCCGTGCCGCACGGAGCAGCATGTGGTCCTTCGCTCCCCAAGGCCGTGCAACTTTATGAGCACCGCACCACGGGGTTCAGTGCCCCCCCCCCTCAGTCTCTCGTCTGCCCACAGCATCCTGCGTTCCTCTCGTCTCTACGTTCAACGTCTCCCCCCCTCTTATCTGTCCTCGTTTATGTTGCTACCGCCTGTCAGTGGCACGCTGTCTCTCTCCTATCTCCCTGCTCCCCCCCCCCATCATCAATCAGCTGTGTCTGTGCGTGTGTGCGCCTCTTCCACCAGTTTTACGTCCCCCCCGTGCGTGAGCGTTCCGCATCAATCTCCCTCTCTCTCTTACGTGACCTATTTTTCATCACCACGACCTGCAAGTGCAATTGATAAAAATACGACTCAATGGTACATCGTATAATCTGCATTATTATAACCCCCATCCTGAGATGAAACGGCATCAGCGCCATTGCCGCGGAGGGCTACGTTCCGTGGAACGAGGCAAAGATTGTGATTGTTCCTATTTAAACTATACATTTTTCTATTTTACCAGGTAAGGCCCACTTGAGCTACGTCACTCTTTTTCAGAAGCTACCTGGCCATCACAAATGATAGCTTCTAAATGTGGAGAGCAAAACCGGCGGACCCGAAGAAAAATCCACACTACCAGGGAGAGAGAGAAAGACACGCAGACTCCAAACATACAGCAGGGGTCAGTGTTGGAATCGAACCCACGACCTCCTGCATGCCAGGAGAGGGAGTTTAACATCTCACCACCTGTGGCGCCCTCGACATGTTGCAGGCACGCCGAGGTGACGCGGTGCAGGGGATTCTGACAGCAGTGACACTCCACGCCGATCGTAACCGATACACGGACGCTTGAATACCAGGCTTCCCGCACAGTTGGCACACAAGTGGACGCTTTGTGGTCAGCACCAGCTGAGGAGGCTCTCCTCACCACAGCGGTCCGGATGTCACGCCGCACCCTTCGTCCTGCGGAGTGGAACGTGACTCCTCAACGTCTCCGGGAGTTTACCCACCTCTCTCCACCCTCACCTTGTCCAGCCTCGACATTCCGTTCCCCCAGCTGTTCCCTCCCTTCCTGCGATGATCGCTCGCATTTCGAGCTCGCGGGCTAGAATTGCGAGCTCGGTTGGTCCATTGGCATCTGGAGAATTATCCACCCTCCATCGCATGGAGAGAGCGAGACATTCGAGAGACATTTGAATGAATCTTTAATGGGGCTGTGCGGGGCCTCGACCCACATACAGTGAGCGGGCGACACAACGGCTCTTCTTGCGTGCGAGCAGAATGAGACGGGCGCGTTCGGCAGCGTGATATTATTTTCCAGCGAGGAAGGGGAGAAAGCTAGCATGGTAAATTTCCTAAACGTCGCAATGTTGAACGGTGCGAATGAATTAATTCCTCAACCCTGTTATCCGCACGTCCGATTATCTGCACGTCGATGTTCGGCAAGCAAGAAAGCCAAAACACAAACCCTCCTCACAGTATTCGCCGGTCAATCGTTTTCTGTTATTCACTCGCGAAATCCCAGACAAGAGTCACGGGGTGGGGGAAGTGGACGTGGCGGACGCTGATATTTAATATTTACCCTGCGCTGGAGGCCTTGTCAAGGGGCCAAAGACGCGGCCCCCGCCGGGAGCCCCGGACGAACAAAGGCGATTAGCGGCGGGTCTATTTTCTATTTTCGTCTCGCCCTGCGCGGATTTACCATTCTGCCTGCGGCAATGACGGGAGGGATTCAGAATGGTCTGAGGCGCGTTTTCACGTTGCGGCGCGAGAAACCAAGCGAGGCAGCGGCGGCGGTGGCGACTCCCGTCGTCCGCGGTCCGGGTCGGTCCGCGACCGCTCCCTCGATCTCTTCATTTGTTTTCTTCCTCCGTTTTTTTGCGAAGCGAACGCGGATGAGAGGAGTCACCCGGGCAGGAGTGCCCTCGTAGATGAGGTTCTACTAGAAATGTCGATTTTTCGTCGTTGTTAATCACGTCAAAAGATTACTCCAATTACAGACAGCAACGTTGCCCCTGACTAATATCCGTCTGTGACAGCGGCACATACCGTTATCGCCTTGCGAATACCAAATGCACTAAATCATTATATTACTATTATTAGTAAGAAGAGCCACGTAGTAAATGTATCTGATCAGTTGCTTTTTGCTCGATTTTTTCAAGGAATTGTGGAGAAATGCGGGATAATAAAACCGTACACGTGCGCGGCCGCGTGTAGAAGCTGTCGCTACGTGGGAGCTCTGTGAGGTGGCAAGTCGGACATCGCTCGGGGGGGAAGCAACGTTGTGAGACACATAAACAGATTCATGGCTAAAGAATCAGAGCAAATTAAACTGGTGCCCAAGGTCAATCAACGTGGACAAAGCAAACGTGCAAAAATGTAAACGGGGCAAGTTTGCATCGATTGTAACACTTGGACAAGAGGGAAGCAACACAGGAGTGCCCGGCCTGAGGCTACGACAGGTCCGCAGTTCATCGCAGGGGCAACTCGCTCGATATGCCGCTTCCGTGCGATGGACTTGCGGCGTAGCGGCCCACTCACTCGCGGGCGCCACTCACCGCACAGAGGCTCCTGTGGACGCGCTCTCCGTACCCCCCCACACGGTATCGTGCTGCTTGTGCCATGGGAACATCGTTTTATTTAACTACAAATGTATCCGGTGTGTTCACCGATGCCTGCCCACGAAGGCCTCCCTCCTTCTGCTCTCGCCGCACAGCGGGGAGCTGATTAGTGAACGTTTCGTGCGGAGCTTGGTGGGTGACAGCAGTGGACGCTTGTGTATGAGGGCGCCGCGGCGGCGAGATGTTAACTACCTCGTCTGGTATACAGGAGGACGTGGGCTCCATCCTGACCCTGACGCTTGCTGCTGTATATTTGGAGTTTGCATTTTCGCCCGGTAGTGGCGTCGACTTTTTTCTCGGGTCCTCCGGTTTCCCCCCCCCCCCACATTTAGAATGGACGTTCTAAATGCGTTTTGAGTATTTTGGCTGTTGTAAATGTTCACACGATTATGATAAGCCACTTCGTTGAGCTACCGTTTGTGATCATATCGCTTCTGAAAACGAGCTATACAGCTCAGTGTGCCTTACCTGGTAAAATAACAATAAAGTGGGACCTTTTTTGCCAGTATCCTTTCTGGCAATATAAACAAGAGGTGTTAAGATGTTTAAACACCAAATAGAAACCTTTAGCAAGAAATCAAATCTGCATTGACCACACATGCTTGTGGTGAAGATCTAAACAAACACGCTCTGGTAATACATTCATCGTCTTTGAAACGGATTGGCCTACACCAGAGACAGCCTTCTTTATGGCCTAGTGTCACCAGTGTCAGACCAGAGTACGCCAAAAGGCGAACAGCACAAGGACAATGCAGAGTATTTATAGCTCGGGGTGAGCAGCTACAACATGGGACCTTTATGCCAGTATCAAAGTATGAAAAAATAAGAATAGGTTTTACCCTTTGTGGCAATAAAACAGGTGTTAAGATGATCACCAGCGTCAGACCAGAGAACACCAAAAGGCGAGACTAGGCCCTAAAGAAGGCTGCTCTGGTGTAGGCCAATTCGTTTCAAAGGCAATGCATCCTCTATTATCAGGGCATGTTTGTTTGTCTGCATGTTCACCACAAGTACTCTGTGTGGTCAATGCCGACGTAATTCCTTGCAAAAGGTTTCTGTTTGGCGTTCGAACATCTTAACACAGCTGTTTTATTGCCTGAAAGGGTAAAACCTATTCTTATATTTTTTCTCACAAAAATATAAGAATAGTTCGTTTAGTTTAGTAGCCTCGTGGTGAATATCCGAAATGCAGCCTCGGTCATTCACACGCGGCATGTGACCCGAGTGCGATTGCTCCACCGGGGGTCGTGTGCCAAGCGGGCGGCGCCAGGGTGGGGGGGTCCCCCTTGTTCCACGGCGCCGGAGGCATCGCTGCCGGTGTGATGGAGAAGCGCGAGGCTGCGGCTCGCGTAGGGCCGTGAAGGGGATTGGGGCTGTTTGGAGACAAAGCGGTGAAGACAATGGGGCTGGGGGATGGCTAAATGAGGACGGTGCTCACCTGACTGGTGGCAGGGCATGCATCACCCAGGGGTCGTTCCTGGGTGATTGGCTCAGCTGCTGCTGCTGTGGACAGCGATGGTAGAAAGCGTCATGTCCCAATCATAGACCGTGGAAGCCGTACCGGAACCGAGTCAGAGGTGGCGAAAAATGACAATTCCTCCCTCCTCAACCCAAGAGGGTCTATTGGTCACTGCGGCCCGAAAGGGTGGCTCTCCCATAGCTGCCTTTCTGGGATACCCAAGGTGTCCAGACAGTAGTGGCTGGTACAGCGTATCGGTGAACTCCACACCTCCGCCCTTCAGATATCCTTCACAGGGGCTTTTAAGATGTTGTATTCTTATATTAACGATACCTTTTATTTACAGCAAAAGTATTAAAAACAAGAGTGGATTTGACCCTTTCTGGCAATAAAATAGGTGTTAAGATATTCAAACACCAAACAGATAACTTTTGAAAGAAAAAAGGCCCCACAGATATAATTCCTCAATCCGAGATGTAAATGCTCTGATACTTGCATTGCTTTTGCACTGTTTGCTTTTTGGCGTTCTGTGGTCTGACACTGTTGGTGAGACCGTGAGACACTGTTGGTGAGACTCTGTTGGCGAGACACTGTTGGTGAGACACAAGGCCATAAAGAAGACGGTCTCTGGTGTAGGCCAATCCGTTTCAAAGACGATGCATATATTATGAGAGGAGCATGTCTGTTTGCATGTTTTACCACAAGCATGTGTGGTTAATCCAGACTTGATTTCTTGAAAAAGGTATCTAATTGGTGTTTGAACATCTTAACACCTGTTTTATTGACAGAAAGGGGTAAAACCTATTTTTAATTTTCACATTTTTTTATTTTAAAATTATGATGATTATTATTTTGGTTATGTGTTACTGCTACTGCTGCTGCTTCTACTGATGATTCTACTGCTTATACTGCTTCTACTGATGCTGCTGCTGCCGCCACTGCGAGCCTGTGAGGTAGAAATGCCATGTGCGCCAACGAACCCGGTTCTGGAGTTCACCCGGTGGGGCTGGAGAGACGACTTCACACCGGCGTTTGCCAACTGTCGTCCTAGCGCCGTTCAAAAGGCATTTGTTAGACGCCAGTTGTGAAATGCTTTGCGACGACATCGCCGCAGTGAAAAGGACGGTGCTGGCGGTCGCCTGCGTCGGGGTCTCTGTAGAGCGGCTCCAGTTTGTGTGGGCATTGTAAAATGATGAAGCGGGGATTAAATGTGGCGTGCATAGAACCTAACGTCAATTCCCCCGGAGGTTCACATCCAGAAACAATATTTAATGTTTACTCCTCGTTTAAAATTACCTCGGGATTATTATTGTTGTTGTGCTGAAATATTTACAATGGTCACGAGGAGCTTTCTTCTGCTTACCCGGACCACGAGCAGAAATGGAAACGCGCGATAATGTTTACTTCATGAGTATCACGTGAACATTTCCAATGTTCCCCCGCAATAATAAATCCCGGCTGAATGAAAACTCTGTGAAAATAACGAATAACGCACGGCGGATCTGGCCATGCTGCAGTTGGTGGACAGCCGCACTTTGCGCGCGTGTGGCGCAGATTTTCCTGTGGCAAGTTCGCCCGTACGTGGAAGGAAGAGCTACTGCGAGAGCCGTGACTTGGTTTGTTTTTGGTTCATCGCCTCAAGCCGGCCGTAAGACTTAGCGGTGGGATTGCACCATCGCACTTGCTGCGAGCGACTGCATTACGATGTTAGAGGTGAGTTGGAATAGGCCCCGTTCCCGGCACGTGTCAAGCGAGTTGTTTGGGGCCACCGGGAGACAAGAATAAGAATCATCATTGTATTTATCCTGGAGAAATCCGATGAGCTATGGAGCTCTTTTTCACATATGTCCAGTTGAGGAGGGGAGGGGGGTCAGAGCGATCACAGTGTCTTAGTTTCGTGTGGGGAGATGGAAGCTCAAGGATCAGCTCGGACATTAGCGCATCGTGACTTGGAAACCGTTGCGGCTTTCACCCGGAAGCCGGCGTCAAACCTCCAGGAGGGATGCAAGCCACTCGCGGTCTCAACTTCGCACGGTCGCCTTCCAGCTGCTGCCACGTTTGCTGAGCGGCACTTGGAATGCCTGAGGAAAGAAAACGTCTTAAACTAAATGAACACGCGCGTGAGCAGTTCATCAGTGGTTTGGCCGTGCGGTGGTAGAATCTGGGAATTGTTGTGGAGTTGAACGCGACCGGTATTTGTGAGTCACCGATGAAGTCTTCAAAGGAAATGCCCCATATCTGATTGCAAGAAAGTCGTTTTCGAGGAATTTGCATGGTTGACAAGATGCCCGTTACTTAGTTGTCGCAAGTACGTGTGAGGACAAAAGCTGACTTAAAACTTTCGTGACTGCAGGAATTCATATTCTTTGGTTCTTTCGGTAAAGTCACGTAGATAGAAAGAAAAAAACACTAATGTCGACTATAGCCTGGTTCTTAATGTAGACTGTCGCCTGATTATTAAGTTTGGTGAGTGTGCTGGCAGTTTTTAATGTAGACTGTAGCCTGGTTCTTAACCTTGGTGAGCGTACTGGCAGTCTATAATGTAGACTTATTCTTGGGTCTTTCAGTAATAAAAATAAAAAAAAACATTTTTATTAAAACAAAAACCACGACGTTTCGATCGCAACACAAGTGGTCGTCATCAGGAAAAGGGGGGTTAGCCTCTAAAGGCAAACTGTTTATAAATTATTATTTTTCTATCTACGTGACTTTACTGAAAGAACCAAAGGATGGGACAAAAGTTAATAACATTTTTGGAACCGTTACATTGAGCAAGGATTTCAGGCTCTGTCATCCTAGAAATTGGAATTTAAATTCGGGGAATAACAGGATATGCTTGAGGGCATAACATGGAAATGAACAAATATTTTTGGATATCATTTAGAGTTGGAGGAAAATATAAAAGGTAACGGCCCAAAAATAGATCAGTGTCTCACCACGACCCTCACCGCGACCCTCACCGCGACCCTCACCGCGACCCTCACCGCGACCCTCACCACGACCCGCACCACGACCGTCACCATGACCCTCACCACGACCCTCACCACGACCCTCACCACGACCTTCACGACCCGCACCACGACCCTCACCACGACCGTCGCCACAACCCACACCACGACCACAATCTAGAGATGTCAGCAAATTTCTCAGAATAGTAATTGGACCCTTGCCCGTTGTGCTCATGAGTATATTAACCGTTTGCAATTCTAAACAGAGCGTTGTTTTTTTTTATGAACAGAAGCCTAACATTGAACCCGTTCTTCTTCGACGTAACAGTTCTCATCGGCGTCAATGGTAGCAGTTTACTAAAGCTCCATTAGAGGTTTTTTCGTTCGCGATGAACATAGCGGAAGGCTTTGCCAAAGTGCGTGATGCTGACAAATGAGTGCCGATTACCGCCACGTTCGTGCGGCTTGTCACTTAATCGGTTGTCAAATGCCACGAAAGTTTAACATTTATTTTGCTCAATCAGGCGACAACTCAAGAGACCAGGATGAGTCTTATTCGCAAGAGGGACCTGGGGCATCGGTCTACCAGTAAGGGGCAACGGTCGCTGCGTGTGAACCCAATGGAGTAAACCTGCGGTGTGTTCTTTGAATTTGGAACACTGGGACCCTCACGCCGGCACGCACAGCGGCCAACTCTTGCGAGCGACGCCGCGGGATCCTTAAAAAGTCCACCGTGAAGCGGAGGGCGCGGAGTTTCCCTCTGGCTTACGCACAACCCGCAGGGCTGACCTGTGTGTGTGTCTGTGCTGCCTGTGTCTGTGTCTCTGTGTGTGTCTGTGTGTGTGTCTGTGTGTGTGTCTGTGTGTGCAACCCATGGGCTTGTAATTACCAACACGCTCTTCCGGCATTGGCGCATCCACACAACATCATGGATGCATGCCGGGTCCAAGCAAGAACATCTGCTGGACTACATAGTGACGGACCAGCGGATGCGAGCCCATGTCCTTGACACCAGGACCTACCGTGGAGCTGATCTGCCCTCTGACCATCGACTAGTCATCTGTAAGATGCGCCTGCCATTCTTCCACTCCGGTGGTGGGTGTACACCCAAGACCCCATTCCAACCTAAAGTGGCCTGGTCTCAGTTAGCTGATGAAAGTTGCAAGTGAGAATTTAATCATCGCTTGCAGCTGGGGTTGGCATCGTCCCCCACTCCTCCTGATGTCGAGGGGAAATGGGCGAGGTTTAAGACTGACTCATTCAGCTGCAATGGCTGCTTTGGGTACGCAGTCCAGACCTCCCCAGAAACCCTGGCTGACAGAGGAGGTGTTCAGGTTAATTGAGAAAAAGCAACAGGCCCACTCTCATCGCCTACAGCATCCCACGTCAGAGAATGAGGTTTACCGCAGCCTTCGCTCGGAGGTTCGGAGAGCCGTAAGGCGCTGCAAGGATGGGTGGTGGTCGCGGGTTGCTGAGGAGATGGAGTCTGCCTCAGTGGTCCGCGATCACAAATCACTATTTAACTCCATCAAAAAAGTAACCTGCAGCGCCACACCTATTACCATCATTAGGGGAAAAAACGGTGATCCAATCTCCGACCCCCAGGAACAGGTTTGCAGATTTGCTGAGCATTTCTGTGAGGTCCTGGGGGAGGGAAAAATCTCTCAGCCAGGAAAACATCATGGCACAAAGTGGGGATAACCCTGCTGAGGCTGCGGTGCCTCAAATATTGGAAGAGGTCACCCCCTGTGAGTAGCTGGCTGAGGTGCCAGCTGTTGAGGAAGTACTGAAGGCGATTCGGAGTCTGAGACCAGGAAAGGCACCGGGCAGAGATGATCTCCCAAGCAAAATGCTGAGGGAGGGTGGCGTTTGTGCACAGACCGCCCTATATGACATAACAACAGTTTGGACAACTGGACGGGTTCCGCAGGACTGGAAGGATGCCCTGGTGGTCCCCCTCTTCAAGAAGGGGGACCGCACCGACTGTAACAACTACAGGGGCATCTCACTCCTCAGTGTGCCGGGAAAGGTCCTGGCAAGGATTATTCAACATCGCCTTGCTAGGCACGCTGAGGAGAGGCTTGCGGAGCCCCAATGCGGTTTCAGGAAAGGGCGGTCCTGGACAGATGCCATATTTTCTGTCCGTCTGCTACAGCAGAGGTGTAGGGAATTCCAAAAAGACCTACATCTCTGCTTTATTGACCTGGTCAAGGCCTATGATACCATCAGTAGGCCTGGGCTCTGGGTTGTTCTTCGTGCTTTCGGAGTCCCTGACCCTCTGCTCACGATCATTAAGGACCTTCATGATGGTGAGCGGGCCCGGGTAAAACTACATGGCCGGGAGTCGGAGCCTTTCCCTGTACACCTTGGGGTGCGACAGGGATGTCCTCTGGTTCCTACATTATTTAACATCTATTTCGACTGCGTAGTTCGTGAAGCCTTCAATAGCTGTACCGGGGGAATTTCCATTTGGTACAGATATAATGGGAGGCTGATCGACGCCCGGGTACGATCAAGGGATGGCTCCCTGTTGGTCAACCACGTTATGTATGCCGATGATTTGGTAATAGCTGCTCATTCAGAAGAGGAGTTGGAGACGCTGCTGCTGAGACTGGAGTGTGCCACTAAGAGGTGGGGCCTTACCATCAGCCCCACCAAAACTAAGCACCTGCCTGGGTATTTTGTACCATCGGACACTCCACCCCCACAAATCCCAATCGGTGATGGGGCAGAAGTGGAGAGAGTGGAGAGTTTCCCATACCTGGGCAGTGTGCTTATGACTGGCTCCAGTTTAACAGCAGAGGTCTCACTCCGAATCAGTCGAGCAGCAATATCTTTTCATCGGTTGCGTAACGCTGTGTGGAAGCTACCTGGTCTGTCGCTCCGCATGAAGCTTCAGGTCTTCTCAGCCACAGTGATTCCCTCCCTTCTCTACGCTTGCGAAACGTGGACCCCCCTAATGGAGCATCTTCGCCGGTTGGAAACATTTAGGCTGGCCTGCCTACGATCCATCCTGGGTTTAACCAGGCTGGATTGTGTGAGGAGCTCACAAATCCTTGAAAGATCAGGGCAAAGTCCCATCGGTGAGCTCCTCCGGCAGGCAAGGCTGCGTTGGCTGGGTCATGTAGCCCGCATGCCCAGCCACCGCATGCCTAAACAGCTTTTGTTCGGCCGGATCGAGGGGGCTAAACGGGCGCGGTACGGGCTAGAGAAGAGATGGAGTGATGTGGTACAGGAGGACGTGGAGCTGAGTGGACTTGCCGATGACTGGTACCAGCGGTGTCAAGATCGGCCTCAATGGAGGAGGCTCGTGAAGGACGCTACTGGGCAGTTGGAGGCAGTCGCCCTCCAACAACCACGGAGGGCGGAGGAGCGACGCTCACAACAACGAGCGGAGCGCCGGGTGGCTAAAGCACAGCAAGTTGGTACAGAAGGGGACACAGGTGGTGCATCAGCCAGTCATCTCGGTCATCTCAGTCAGTCGACCCGTGGCACCTGGGTCTGCCCCGTGACCTCCTGCCAGCGGGCGTTCAACACTTCACGTGGCCTCAAGGTGGACATGGCCTGGCACAAGCGTCGTGGTGACGTCACCGCCACTTAGTGGCGAATGTCGGTTGTTGTTGTTGTACTGCCTATGTCTGTGCTGTGCTGCCTGTATCTGTGCTGCCTGTGCGATCAGCAGCACGGAGCGCCTCAGGGCCGGCATTGCTGATACCCCTAGGACAGTGATCGTATTCTGTAAAAAAAAAAAACTCTATTTCAAGAGCCGCAATGCACTGCGGTGAACACGAGACGGTGCATCCTTAATAAACAACGTCACGAAGCGGTCCTTCAAGAGCCGTGTGCGGCTCCGGAGCCACGGGTCGCCGACCCCTGACCTCGGAGATAGAGACGATGTTCATCGTCTCGTCCGCCGGTTGCTGGGTGGATTTCGTTCCACCGCAAGATCGTGAGAGATGACGGCGGCTTGGGGCAGGCCTTCACCCTGCAGACCACGGCTCGTGATGATGACGAGGATGATGATCGTAAACGTATCCCGGAGCCGCGGATGCGTTGACGCCTCCGAAACATTTATTTGGACAAAAGGCGGACAACAGTGGAGAGGCTGCAGGTGGAATTAACCCTGGAGAGGGCGAAGCAGTGGCAGTGACAAAAAGTGAGCGGGTGAAGCTCGCGTTAGCCTCCGCTGCGGACCGCTGTGTCACTCCACGTGAGGTAGGCGGCGATTGCCCACCGCCGGAAAACCTGCACGCTAACCCCCACTGTTATATCACCACCGCGTGGGTATTTGGCGATTATCTAATAAGCAGCCGCCGACCTTACGGGGCCACTTGCCGAGGCCGTGCGTCATTGGCTTTATGGATCTCACGCGGCTCTGCGAGCCGTGCGGACTGGCCGCTTGTGAGGCGGAGTCGTTTGTCTTTCGTCGTCCTGGCGCTCGGGAAGGCTGTCGAGTGGGGCCCCGGGTGGGCAGGCCGCGTGTCTTCTAGATTCATAGAGTCACCACAGCATGCTCGTGTCCGGGATCAACGGCCATGTTCTGAGGCAATGACGTAATGCAGTACCCGTGACGTCACGCTGAAACGCAGTGACGCAAAGCGCACACCACGTTGCACGGCCCGGATATCTGCAGAGCAAGCATCAAAGTGCGTGGTGTGTAGGTGCCTCTTATCCTACGATTGGAGCTTGGGTGAAGGGTATTTATTTTCCTGACCAGCAGCCATCTGTGGCCTGGCTGCTGCGACTTGTGCATTGGGTACAGAAGATCGTCCACCCTGAGAAAACTTTTTCCAAAATCGTTTTTTGGCAACGCTACCATTTCAATTGGTGTCATTTTCCAGAATCAAGGTTGAAAACTCGCGAGAAGCGTTTTTATTCACGACGAGAACGACCTGGAAAGATAAATGGAGTATATGAAAAACTCCAAATACATAATGGGAGTTGTAAAACATTCTTTTGAGTCAATATTTATGAATGAGAGATGTAATTTATATTTTTATTTGTGTCTGCAGTTCGCTTTCCTTCTATTATTTTTTTTATGAATTAAATTTTTTTGTCTATATTTGCAAATATGTATTTGCCTTGCTCGTGCACCTGGCCATGGTTTTAAAATTACATGGTAGGAAATAAAAAAAATTGAGTTTGCATGTCCTTTTTCATTGCATTGCATAACCTATGTTGCAATTAAACTATATTTTACTCAGATTATAAATGTTGTGAGTTTACTCTTCAACACACCGGTGTGCTGTCCTAGTAACGAATTGGTACGTGCTGTTTATGTGCCAAACCTTCCTCATTGGCTATGTCAGGTGGTGGCGGGTTTAATGACACATTTATATTTACACGATCTAACCCAAAAAAAACCTGTATTATGGATGATATTGATGACTAAAGCGTACGTGTTAAACTAACTAACCCATATGTATATTTTTAAACGTCATTTACAGCGAGCCCCGGTAAATCAAACGATTTAAACGTTTTTTTTATTTTGCCATGTAAGGCCCACTGAGCTATACAGCTCTTTTTCAGAAGCGACCTGGCTACAAGTGATAGCTCAATGAAGTGGCTCATCACATGGAAATGTAACGCAGCCAAACACTCTGAACGTGTGTTGGTGATTAGAAATATGGACGGAAAAACTGGAGTACTCAAAGAAAAATCCACGCGACCACAGGGAGAGAGACATGCAAACTCCCAATATACAGGCGTCAGGGTCAGGATCGAACACACGGCCTCCTGTATACCCGGCGAGGGAGTTAACATCTCATCACCGTGGCATCCGTGAGATGGAGTGCGCTGGCCGCTAGGGTGGTGAGCTCACGTGGAAATATGGGTCGCGACCCCGAGCCAGCTCGCTTCTGACATTCTGTATTACCCTTCTCCTCTTCCTCCTCTGTGTTTAACAAGCTTTAACAGCTGTGTTACTGCACACAGTCACACAGGAAAAGTCAGGTGTCCTTTGCCTCTCGTTTTTTTTTATTGCTTTGTATTTTTTCCCCCTGCTTTGCTTATGTTGTACGTTTGTAGTATGCAAATGAGCGACTGACTAGTTTATTATTATTAAACGAAACCTGGTATGGCACCATGCGGAAAATGGCACCGGCAAGCCGATATGAACTTCAAGTGGCCGCCAGACGTCCCGCGTATTCATAGTTGGTGCTGGCTCAATGATTTACTGAGATCTCCAGCGCAGTGGGGAGACTTCTACGGCATCAGCATATTCCTTCTCGGTGTGTTTACCGCTGTGGCATTGCCCACCGCCCCCTCCCGCTCATCATCTCCCCCCCCCCTCCCACATCATTCAGCTGATGCACTCTTTAAGGAAAGTGCAGACTCCGAGGGGCATGGTGCTTTAGTCACATGCCCTAAAAAAGCTAGGGGTTTGCAATTGGTTTCATCAAGCAAAGTGGCTTGAGATTATGCTGAGAGCCCTTGGCTTTGGCTGAAAGGTCCCGTAATGTGGATACGTTGATAGATGACTTGAAAGGAAATGTAGACTAAATGCTGATTTGCCTGTTTTTTTTAAAGAATGTACAACTAAGTACAGAACTGCTCAATGCTACAGCAAACGTGTTTAATTCTATAATCGAGGTTTTTTTTGGGTTAGATTGCGTAAATATAAATTGGTAAGGTTTGTCAACGTCAACAAAACTTGCCAATTGGTTACTAGTTCAGCAGACCCAGTGTGTTTGAGAGTAAAGCCACAACATTAGGTTTACATGAAAGCAATGCATTATTTATCCATTGTTTAATAGAGGTGAGCGTACCAGTGCTTCTGTTGAATTTAAACATCATGCAGCGGGTGAGATCATCATGATTTCAGGATGTTATTGGGCTTCAAATCTGGCCTACTGAGCCCAAGCCTCTTACGCTAGAGTCCTATCCTGACACAGCGATTCAAATGCAATGCCTCTGACGAGGGTGATGTCAGCATTTTCCCATCAAAAATTCAAGATTAAAAAATAGAATTGATATTTTTTTCGGCATGAAGTCTGAAACCTTTACAACTCGCGCTACATGCCAGCTGGGTCTAATTTTTTCTGGAAAATTTCCGAGCCCCCCCCCTCCCCCTGCTCCACCCCCGGCACTCCCCCATTCCCAGCCCCCCCAGACCTTGCCCCGGGACTGCCCCGGCTGAAATGAAGGTCTCGATTCTCGCCTCTGTTCTCTCAACGCAGAGAGGACAGTTCCCCAAATTGTGTTAACCGAATTGCTCGCTGTCCCCGCCTAAAATTGGTGGCAATTATTTTCAAGCAATTTTTTTGCGTGTGTGTTTGCTAATCATCCAGCAGTCTGTCTGCGTATGGCTGTCCTGGCTGATGTTACCGTCAGCCAGCAGACTCCGGACTCGTGTGGCCTGGCAGTGCTACCTCACTGCCGCCCCCCCACCACCACCGTGCTCCTACACCGATTCCTCACGCCGCCTGTCTCCCCTCTGAATAGCGCCGCTGCCGCCGCCGCTGCTGCCACTGCCTCTGCTGTGCCGCGGTGCTGCTGCCACCGTTTGGGGCAACCGGGTGGTGGCTTCCATCTTACTGATGCTGCCAGGCGTCCGTGCGACCCGCCTGGATTAGCTGCCGTGCCCCAGCGAATCACGCCCCCCCCGCCTCCGGCGAAACAAAAGCCGCTCGATCGATGAACAGTGCTCATTTAGTTAGGTTACGTCTCTATCTCTCTCTGCCTGGACTGTACGGCTTGGAGTCGGTGACTCCGTGTTTAATCCACAACGCAGGGCAGTCAGCTGCATGAAGCTTTCAAACGACACTGGCCGATGCAGGACCACGATTCCTCTCCCCTGTCACAGCCAGTTTGAGGTGGTTGGGGGCATGGAGGTGAGGGGTGCCCCCGGCAGAAGGTGTAATTCATCCTCTTGTCATGCTCATTAACGCGGTGTAATGATCACGGAGTGCCACCTCATCCACTGTAGGACTAACCGGGACATATTTCTCGTTTGGCCTAGATCAGGGGTCGGCAACCTACGGCTCCGGAGCCGCATGCGGCTCTTTACGGGCTGCTTCTTGACGATATATACGTATGTACAGTATGTACATAGATGCATTGCGGCTCTTGAAATACTGAATTTTGTACCGAATTGGAAAGAAATGGCTCTTCTTGTTATTTTGGTTGCCGACCCCTGGCCTAGATCTATCAACACTGTGCAGTAGACCGTCATGAAGTTCAACGCAAAACCGGTACCAAATCTCTGTAGAAATAAATTACTGCCGCCCACACACAGATTCCACGTCCTGCTTTGGCCAGGTCAAACCCAGAACAGGTGGTCACGCAATTTTTTCCAGATTCAAATTAAGATCCATTCCTCATTCTCGCCGTGGTGACCACGGTCGTGGCACGTCTGATGAAGACAGTGGTCAGTCCACTCATTGTGATTACGTCCAGCGGAGATGCAATGCGGTGTTTTCGTTCGCACAGCACCGTTTTACCTATGAAGAGGAACACTAACCAATTCCATTTTAATCACCGCCTGTCTTTAATCACGATACTTTGTTCAAAATTAAAAAATTCTCCAGGAATGTGGTACTGTGGTCATCCAGAACAGACCGCACAACGTATAACGACGCAATGCCCCGATCCACAAATACGAAGGAGACATCGCAGCGATGGCACACCACTCCGCTGCTCCTGACACGCTTATCTTGGATTGACCACCTGAATGTGAAATTGTAGCCGTTGCTCTGGCTCTACATCATCAGCTGCACGAAAGAAGAAGACTGTTGAAGTCGACTTTTAATTATTTGTATACGAATATAGTTAAGGGACACCTATATCTCATGAGTGAATTACAAATTTCAGCATTATTATTGTCAAATTGTAATTTCGTAAAATTCATTAAGTTTGACAAGCGACTGAACATTTACACTTCTTTCAGCTCTTTGCTGTCAAAAGTCTTGGCAGTCAGAGGGGAAGAGTGGGGGAGACGGTGGTGACCGAACTGGGCTGGAAGAGTGGAAGGAGAGTATACTTAGGAGAGAGTTGGAGAGTGGTTTAACAATTGGTTGACATGAGCAAAACTCGGAAAAATAGGTCACCCGACACTCAATAACTTGGCGAATGCCATTCGAGTGTTGTTTGATTGCTTGACCATACTTCACTGCACTGGTCAGTGCAGGTTGTTGAAAGGGGTCTTTTCCCAAGTGGCGGGTCAACGAACGGCTTTAAATGATTTCATTTGTTACGAACGCTGCGGGACGGACGAAGCCGATGTTTCAACTCCAGCAAACATCGCTCGCGGCGAGAGGTTCACAGTAACGCAGAGCGAGCAAGGGAATAACTAAGTGACTTGCGTTGTTGTTGTTGATTATATTTTACGTTCGGTCACAAATGACCAAGAGACCCCCCATGTTCTCTCATCCGCAGAGTGCCCGTCGGAGGTCATGTGACGCGGCCCCACCCACGGGGTAGTCGAGACGCGATCAGCACCTCCCTCGCTCCAGGTGAGCCTCCCACGCGCCTCTCGTGCCCAGCATCCCCCTAAACCCTTCCCCTCCTCCTTCTCACCCCGTGCCCCCCCCAGGCGTCTCTCCGCTCCTGCTGTGGGCCCTTAAGTCCTGCTCTTGCCAGCATGTCCGTCACATCCTGTTTCCACGAATGCCGTGGTTGACGCGACCACACACACAGACAAACCCCTTATCAACTGTGAACATTGATATTTTCCATGTTGCTCATCAACATCACCGAGTGAAGCCGCCACGTGGTGCAGCCGCGCGTCCGATTAGCACGGTCGCCTGCGTACAGTGCGAAAGAAGTTCAACGTACTGTACGTACAATGGGCGATGGTACCGGCGGCTTGTTTCTGTGTCCATGCAGGCGAGAGTCTTAGAGTCGCGCAGAGCGAGGTGGTGGTGGATGTTGGGATGACCCCAGTATCAGCAGGACGGCTGCCGGGGTCGGCACGCTGTGCCCGGCCTCGAGTCGCCCCGTGGCAGCATCCGCTCGCTGCTGCCACGGGGAGCGGGGAGCTGGCAAGGGGAGCGGGGAGCTGTAAGGGGAGCGGGGAGCTGTAAGGGGAGCGGGGAGCTGTAAGGGGAGCGGGGAGCTGTAAGGGGAGCGGGGAGCTGTAAGGGGAGCGGGGAGCTGGCAAGGGGAGCGGGGAGCTGGCAAGGGGAGCGGGGAGCTGTAAGGGGAGCGGGGAGCTGTAAGGGGAGCGGGGAGCTGTAAGGGGAGCGGGGAGCTGTAAGGGGAGCGGGGAGCTGTAAGGGGAGCGGGGAGCTGTAAGGGGAGCGGGGAGCTGGAAGGGGAGCGGGGAGCTGTAAGGGGAGCGGGGAGCTGTAAGGGGAGCGGGGAGCTGGAAGGGGAGCAGGGAGCTGGAAGGGGAGCGGGGAGCTGGCAAGGGGAGCAGGGAACGGGAGAGGGGAGATGGGAAGGGGAGCGGAGAGCTGGAAGGGGAGCGGAGAGCTGACGAGGGTAACAGGGAAGGGGGAGCTGGGAGCCGCGTGCGGCTCCAGTCCAGAGCTCAGGTGAGGCAGCAGTTACAAAATGTTTTGGGGCACTTTGTCGTTGTAATGTCCGGCCTCATCACAAGTCAACTCTGGGTGAAGGCTTCTCGACATCTTTCGGTCACGGGGGATCACTTCACCGCACTGAACCACGCCAGTCGGTGCGGGTCTTTCAGGCGATGCTCAGGACCGGTTCGAATATCACCCTCGACCGATGTTAGCCGACGTCGGGAATCGATGTCGGATTATTGGGTTCATATCGCCTCCAAGACACTGTACCACTCAGCCACTTAAGCGATTGATAATTATTTAAACCTAAACGCAATATTGTGCTGGTGTTTTTGGTCCGAGGCATTGACTTGAATGGACCTGTACGTTTCATTATGAACCCCCGAATATCATAATACATTAACGAATTAGATTAGAAAATGTGTTTCTGTCACTGTGCGCACCCCGTGTGTGTGTGTGTTTGTGAACCTCTCTCGGTAAAACACAATCGTGTCGGAGCCCGAATCGCTCAGGAGACATCTGTTCTGGAGCAGACAACGCGACGCTTGTGAGGGTTGATAATTTCTGTTCCATCGGAGAGTGAGAAATTCGAATCCATTCCCTCTCCCATGAAATTCCCTCGAAGTGTTTCGCACAGGGCACCGCCAATGGGGATTTATTGTAAACGCCAAGCTCTGCCGCCTATTTGTAGGACTGCACACCGTGATGGCTTCCAGAAATACTACCCGCAGTATCCATGAATGATCTGGGGATTAAAAGAGAGTTGAATCCACGTGAAGTGAGTTACCGACGTCGAGAACACTGAACACACAGCCAACGTACTGTACTGGACAGTACATTGTTTATACTGTGTATCAAACCCGAGTGGAATAATTCTGCACGTTTACTTCGAACGCATAACGGTGTAATTTTTGTTGTTGTATTTTAAATGTATTTTTATTTCGCATATAAACCACCAATTATAGAGGTGTCGCTGCGAATGGTGGCCCTTGGGGAGATGAAAGGCGGCGTCACGGCAGCTGCGATTGGCTTGCGCGGGCGTCACGTGACGGGATTTTGGAGGTTCAAGTTCAAGTTAATTTATTAGGTGTAGCCCTGTGAGCCATTCGGCTCTTGAATCGGGTGCAACCGCAACAAAGAAAAAAAAACATGAACAAGAAAACATCTTAAAGTGAATATGTGACTAAATACAAACAGAAAATCCAAGAAAAACAGCAAAATATTGCATAAAAAACACTGTACACCAACGCTGTGCAAAAATCCCAGTGGGATGCAAGTCAAACAACAAAAACAACAACCACAAGACAACTTAGATTAAGGCCATCAGTCTTACTCCGTATTACAACAAACAAACATGGCCAAACCAGTAAACTTTTCGAAATCACCAAAATAAAGCAATGAAACAGTGATCATAGGAACTGTGACGGAATTTTCACAATAAACGACAAACAACATGTACTACCAAACTCTGCAGCCATAGCTGGCTGCATGAGTCACTCCACAACAGCAGGAGCATCAATCGGAGTATTATAATTTTTCATTGCACCTTTAAGATCAGCACACTAAATCAAAACACAGGTCATACTTTGCAGCGATCATCCAGAGCAAAACATTTTATTTTAGGGTGACGCGGATTGAGCGACCGCCGAGTTCGTGAGGATGCGTGGCCAATGGAGAGAGATTCAAACTCTTAGTTTCATACTCAGTGGAGAGATATTCAAACTCTTAGTTTCATACTCAGTGGAGAGAGATTCAAACTCTTAGTTTCATACTCAATGGAGAGAGATTCATACTCTTAGTTTCATACTCAATGGAGAGAGATTCAAGCTCTTAGTTTCATACTCAGTGGAGAGAGATTCAAACTCTTAGTTTCATACTCAGTGGAGAGAGATTCAAACTCTTAGTTTCATACTCAATGGAGAGAGATTCAAACTCTTAGTTTCATACTCAATGGAGAGAGATTCATACTCTTAGTTTCATACTCAATGGAGAGAGATTCAAACTCTTAGTTTCATACTCATTGGAGAGAGATTCAAACTCTTAGTTTCATACTCAATGGAGAGAGATTCAAACTCTTAGTTTCATACTCAATGGAGAGAGATTCAAACTCTTAGTTTCATACTCAATGGAGAGAGATTCAAACTCTTAGTTTCATACTCAATGGAGAGAGATTCAAACTCTTAGTTTCATACTCAATGGAGAGAGATTCAAACTCTTAGTTTCATATTCATTGGAGAGAGATTCAAACTCTTAGTTTCATACTCAATGGAGAGAGATTCATATTCTTAGTTTCATACTCAGTGGAGAGAGATTCAAACTCTTAGTTTCATACTCAGTGGAGAGAGATTCAAACTCTTAGTTTCATACTCATTGGAGAGAGATTCAAACTCTTAGTTTCATACTCAATGGAGAGAGATTCAAACTCTTAGTTTCATACTCAATGGAGAGAGATTCAAACTCTTAGTTTCATACTCAATGGAGAGAGATTCAAACTCTTAGTTTCATACTCAATGGAGAGAGATTCAAACTCTTAGTTTCATACTCATTGGAGAGAGATTCAAACTCTTAGTTTCATACTCATTGGAGAGAGATTTAAACTCTTAGTTTCATGCTCAATGGAGAGAGATTCAAACTCTTAGTTTCATACTCAATGGAGAGAGATTCAAACTCTTAGTTTCATACTCAATGGAGAGAGATTCAAACTCTTAGTTTCATACTCAGTGGAGAGAGATTCAAACTCTTAGTTTCATACTCAGTGGAGAGAGATTCAAACTCTTAGTTTCATACTCAATGGAGAGAGATTCATATTCTTAGTTTCATACTCAATGGAGAGAGATTCATATTCTTAGTTTCATACTCAATGGAGAGAGATTCAAACTGTTAGTTTCATACTCAATGGAGAGAGATTCGTCCCCCCCTGGGAAGCACCAAACGCACGCTGAATGTTCTTAATCCACAATACATTCACGCGCGCAAAACAAGGAAACTTGTCAGGTACATTTTATTTAATCATTAACATCTTAAGCTCGGTGAGTGGGCCTTTGCCAGTGCCGGGTTAAGCGAGTGCCGGGCTTGTAGCATATGTTATACAGGGGCCCTAAATAAAAAAAAACACAAATATTAAAACACAAATGTTTAACTCGCATAGTAAAGTAATTGTATTGTTTCATTTGCATACAGCCAGACACGACAAATCGCTAATCTTAAACACCCAGTCGTTCATAAAAGTTGAAGGCGGTATAGTACTATAGTAATCGAGCAAGTGCAGAATCACTGAACCGGAATTGATAGCTTGAAAGCATTTAGCGCGGGGCCCGTAGCGTATGCAGATACTTTTGCTACTTGGATAATCCGGCACTGGGCCTTGCCCTACGTACGTGTGTACGCGTGTTGAACTTCTTTCGCAGCGTACGTAACGAGCCGTGCTCATCTGAGGTGTGCGGTCGTGGGGGGAGACGACGAACAAATGAGAGGTCAGAGGTGGCTGCCTCTGTGGAGTGCTGGGGTCAGGGCTCAGGCCACTCCTGGTCAGCCATGCGACGCTTCAGAATGGGAATATTGATTTAGACGGCAGGAGAAATCCAACGAGCAACAAAGCTCTTTTCTCACAGACGTCCAGTCGGGGCACGGGGTAAGAGCGTGACCACGACACGACACACACACATCACCCAAACACACGCACAATACAAACTAAACCATCCCCATCCTACCAGGGCGGGTGGGGGTTTGGGGCAGGGAGCGTAAACGTTTGAAGAGTTAATTAAGCGGGCACGGGGGGGGGGGGGTCACGACGATGTTCTCAATGCGACCATGATTGAGGCCAGGGTTCGTGGTGCTCGGGCTGAGCCAGGAGGGAGGCGGTGGTGGTGGTGGTTGTGGCAGCGCTTTAATGAGGGGGTGGCGTTGTTCAGATGGTGTTTTTGAGACATTTTGGGAACGCAGAAAACTCGACGTTACAACAGCGGTGCTCGAGTCTAGATACACGATTAGACCGCTCAGAATGTTCGAGCTCGTGAAATTAAGTCAGTCGAAGTGCGCTGCTATTTTTGAATGCGCTGAAGGCCACGTGACATCACAGGCACACATTTTGCATGTTTTGCAGGTACATTGCTTGCCATTGATCATGTTTAGGCCTTTGCAATCGTTGAGGTGATTATGTATTCAAAATGTATAAAAAAAATAGGAACCATAATTACTTTTCCAAACTGTTACATGATCCATGTATGTATGCTCTATTTGGGGATGCAATTTAGCAACGAAGAGAAATGCTGTTTCATAATTCGTAAACAGGAAACATACTGTACATATAAAATAGATCATCATATCTGCTCTAATAATTGATATTGATATTTTGTTCTCATGTATAACACAACATCTTGTGGTGTGCTTTAATTGCTTATAATCAAATATATTTATTCATCCTGGAAGAATCCGATGAGCTATACAGCTTTACTTTTTGGTTATTTCGGTGAGCTATGAAGCTATTTTTCACAGATGTTTGGTAGGGGTGGGTCAGAAAGTTACAACAACAAGCAACACAACAACTATGATAGTAGTGCAAAACATAGGAAAGGTAAACAAATGACTAAAAAATAGTAAACCAAATTTTTTTTCTTACCAGGTTAAGCCCACTGAGGTATTAACTTATTTTGTCAGAAGCGACCTAACCACAAGTGATGGCTCAACGAAAGTGGCTTATCGTGTGGACATTTATAGCACATTATTACTTGTATTTTTGTTGCTGCTACAAATGTCCAAAATGATGGGCCACTTGGTTGTTGAGCTCTCATTTGTGGCCAGGTTGCTTCTAAAAAATAAGTCAATAACTCAGTGGGCTTTGCCTAGTAGGATGGGGATGGTTAAGTGTTGTATTCGTTTGTGTTTGGGTGATTTGTTTACCTTTCTTGTCCTTTGCACTACTATCGTGTTTTTGTGCGGTTTGTTGTTGTAACGTTCTTACCCCATGCCCCTACTGGACATCTGTGAAAAGGAGCTTTAGAGCTCATCGGATTCCTCCTGCAGTCTAAATAAATATTCTCATGCTGATCGCAGCCAATGTCAGTGTCTTGTTCTGTGTAAATGGGGACCTGGCGTTGCAAGTCCACGCACCGCAGGGGGGGACACGAGGCACCTGGACATCGCGCCGCTCGCAACGAGCGTTGCCGTCCTCGCAATTGTGGGTACAGATTTAACCGTGGCACCCTCAAGAGTTTAATACAGAGCCCTATTACCCGCACACACAACCCCGTTATCTACCATCAAGATGTGCATTACATCGCTCATCTCTCTCTGTCTCTCTCTGCCATAGCTTATCGCGGTACTGGTTAACACAGTAGCTCTTAGATGTGGCCGGCAGTTGTTCGCTTGTCGGTGGAAGTTTGGACCTGGGTGGAAAAGTTTATAAGTTTGGACAGCTGTGATTTAAAGAGTGATAGAGCAATTGTTGAAACAATGCACTTAAAGAGCCGACACACGTCACTTTATACAAACATTTTTTTCCTTGTAAATATACTTGTCCAATGTGGTAATAGAGCGGCCTGTTTATTAGTTTTACGAACTTTTAATCTTGAGATCTGTGCAGCTAATAAATCTTGAGAGAGGCCGTGGCCGAAGCGTGGGCTCCGCAAGGCGACCACCCCGTCGCGGTTCAGCGTCGATCGCCCGGCCCTTGCTCGTGCTCACCGCACGGGACACGGGGAATTGTCTGCGCTTCAAATCGAAAGCGAAATCAACGTCGTGATGGAGAAATATCTACCTTTGGGTGATTAATAAAACACGTTGGTGCTTCCACTCTCTCTCTATCTCTGCAGTTAGCGGTTTACCAATTGTCGTCATACTTCAACCTAACGGAGTGATGACGATGACTGAGCAACAGTCATTGAAAGTTCTCTCTCAGAGTCTCCATCTATCTCTGTCAGTCTGCCTGCCTCAATGTCTGTCTCTCTCTGTCAGTGAGTCAGTTATTTAAACTAGGTAAGTTTATTTAAACTAGGTAAGAGTCCATAGACAGTAAAACGTGTATTTTTCAGTCTGTTGAACACAGTACGGAGAATGATTCTTGTAATTTTTTTGCTGTTAGCAGTTTCCATTTCTTTTCTCCTGCCTGTTTCTGTCAATGATCGGTCCAATGCTGGGCCAGTTTTTTTCTGTGTTTAGTTTGTTGTCCTTCCCACGCACCTCCAGTTAGCACGGTTGGCTACGTACGGTGCGAAAGTAGTTCAACGTACATACACAGGTGTGCGCGTGAGGTATGGGCAGTGCCTCTAGCCACGGGGCCACAGTAGAGTGGTGGATACCAACAACAGCGCCACAGCCGCCCTCCTTGACTGGCACCGGTAGAGTGACAAATACTCAGGTGGCAGGACGCCAATAGATTTTGCCTGTGTTTACCGCCACATTTTCAGCCGTGGCATATTTTGCTAATGGTATTTGTGCAGGCCACTTTTACGAATACAATTTTAGTTTAAAATAATTGTCAATCTATCTTTCGTCCATGTGTGCTTTGAGAGGCGAACATTTGTTTGGGCCGTTTTTTAATGGCAACTGCTTTTCTTTTTTAAATGGTTGGCTGTGAAAGCAGCACTGCTGTTGCTTCACTTGCACTGGGCACCAGGGTCTTCGGTTACTCCGGAAATAAATCGGCGACCAGCCTGGACCTTGCGCTGTTGATACAACTCTGTTTTTCGTTTTGGTTAGGGTCCACCTTTTTTTCCCGAAACGTGCACGCTATACGTAATATACCGCTTCCTTTTGAGAGGGAAAACGTCAAACGGCGAACTCTCACGAGGCAGACGCGGCAGCTGAGCTCCTGCCAACCGGCGGCGGTGGTGCCGTTCTTCCCAAATCGTTTTACTCCCGGCTTTAACGATTTAATTACAGAGCTGCTTTTCCTGCACTACGTGTGCTGTGCGTGTATATATCAGCTCCCCCGGACTGCTGCACCGTGTTTTTCCTTTTGTGCACACTTTCTGCGATTAAATTGTCTGCGCGGGTTTGCAAAAAACAGATGTCAAGTGAGATATCAATCTCAGCACTCAGGAGAATTAAAGAGGCGGTGCTGATTGCAGAGAAATTTTATTTCAGGAGGAGCCCTCTATGCTTTTTTTGCAGTCTGCTCCAGACGTTGCATCCTGCCTTGTCGCCTAACACCCCGCGCACAACACGAAATCACCTGGCAGCAGGAGCGGATTTAAGTTAAGACTAAAAGAATGTCATGTAATTGTTGGCCTCACCGCATTTGTGCATCCATCCCTTTTGTGTGACTGGGGACGCTCTCCCTCTCTGTCCCCGATGTTTGTGCAGCCGTTTCAAGTGAAATGTCGCGAATATATTTGCCGCCAAAATTGGGTTGTGAGAATCCTTCTTGGAACTCGCCGATGCGCCGCCGCCGAGACGAGAACAATCAGTGCGTTAAACCCTGGCGCACGCCGTGCAGCAAGGGAAGGGGTTGTTTTGTTGATGTTGTCAGGTGGTGAAGGGTTTCACGACATAGATGTGACCGGTTTTAATTTGTGGCCTTACCCAACAATACATTTCGAATAGTTTATACAGAGTAAGATCAATTGATTTCGATTTAAAGCTTTCGTGACTGCAGGGATTCATCTTCTTGGTTCTTTCGGTAAAGTCACGTAGAATGGAAATAATAAAATAATAAAAATAAAACGTAACAGAGTCTGTCTTCTCGACACACCTGTTCTCCACCTGAGGACGGCTGTTTGCGTTGTGGCCGAAACGTCGTGAGAATAATTTTATTATGTTTTATTTTTATAATTTTATTATTTCCATTCTACGTGACTTTACCGAAAGAACCAAGAAGAAGATCAATTGAATCTTGTTATGTAAACTACGAGGTGGAGTGGCGACGCACTTGGTTAAGCGCATTGCATTAAGGACCCGTGATCTGAGTTTGCTTCCCGACCAAGGCTAACATTAGTTTTCACTCGCATCTCAACTGTTCCTGGGGCGTACCTCTCTACCTTGCACTGTGTGGTGAGCTGTAGTCAAACAACCCCCCAAAGTGTTCCTTAAATTGTTGTCGTTTGTGAATTGTAAATTACTGGTGGCAATTGTGCAGAACCGCAACGGCCTTGCACCAACGAGTTCGGAATCGAGAAGTTTAACCGTACAATCAAGAGTTCAACAGTGGAAGGAAAATGGGCTCTAAGATACATTTAACTATGGTGAAGATTATTTGTTTATGTGAAATATATATTTCCAGCATTTGCCAAATTCATGTCCAGGACTCTATAATTCTGGTATACAATAATTTATCCATGTAGAAATGATTGTGATCACAGTAAATCATTGTGATTTCGTACATAGAAAATGTGGTATTACCACTAGAGTCGGTTTACATTAAATATAAAAAATAGAGCAATGTGGTTGGATGGATGGTGGGAAAGTATAATTTTAACTGCCAAACTCTCCTCTTCCAAGTTTGCTACCAGAGCTTCTTCGTGTGTGCAGTGGCACCGTGCTCTAGGCAGGGTGCTCTAGGCAGGGTGCTCTAGGCAGGGTGCTCTGGGCAGGGTGCTCTAGGCAGGGTGCTCTAGACGGGGCGCTCTAGGCAGGGTGCTCTAGACGGGGCGCTCTAGGCAGGGTGCTCTAGACGGGGCGCTCTAGGCAGGGTGCTCTAGGCAGGGTGCTCTAGGCAGGGTGCTCTAGACGGGGCGCTCTAGGCGGGGCGCTCTAGGCAGGGTGCTCTGGGCAGGATGCTCTAGGCTGGGTGCTCTAGTTAGCGTGCTCTAGGCGGTGCTCTAGACAGGGTGCTCTAGGCAGGGTGCTCTGGGCAGGGTGCTCTAGGCAGGGTGCTCTGGGCAGGGTGCTCTGGGCAGGGTGCTCTGGGCGGGGTGCTCTAGGCAGGGTGCTCTAGGCAGGGTGTTCTAGTTAGCGTGCTCTAGGCGGGGTGCTCTAGGCGGGGTGCTCTAGGCAGGGTGCTCTAGGCGGGGTGCTCTAGGCAGGGTGCTCTAGGCAGGGTGTTCTAGTTAGCGTGCTCTAGGCGGGGTGCTCTAGGCAGGGTGTTCTAGTTAGCGTGCTCTAGGCGGGGTGCTCTAGGCAGGGTGCTCTAGGCGGGGTGCTCTAGGCAGGGTGTTCTAGTTAGCGTGCTCTAGGCAGGGTGCTCTAGGCAGGGTGCTCTAGGCAGGGTGCTCTAGTTAGCGTGCTCTAGGCAGGGTGCTCTAGGCGGGGTGCTCTAGGCAGGGTGCTCTAGGCAGGGTGCTCTAGTTAGCGTGCTCTAGGCGGGGTGCTCTGGGCAGGATGCTCTAGGCAGGGTGCAGGGTGCTCTGGGCAGGGTGTTCTAGGCGGAGTGCTCTAGTTAGCGTGCTCTAGGCGGTGCTCTAGGCGGGGTGCTCTAGGCAGGGTGCTCTAGTTAGCGTGCTCTAGGCGGGGTGCTCTAGGCAGGGTGCTCTAGGCAGGGTGCAGGGTGCTCTAGGCAGGGTGCTCTAGGCAGGGTGCTCTAGTTAGCGTGCTCTAGGCAGGGTGCTCTAGGCGGGGTGCTCTAGGCAGGGTGCTCTAGGCAGGGTGTTCTAGTTAGCGTGCTCTAGGCGGGGTGCTCTAGGCAGGGTGTTCTAGTTAGCGTGCTCTAGGCGGGGTGCTCTAGGCAGGGTGCTCTAGCGGGGTGCTCTAGACAGGGTGCTCTAGGCAGGGTGTTCTAGTTAGCGTGCTCTAGGCAGGGTGCTCTAGGCAGGGTGCTCTAGTTAGCGTGCTCTAGGCAGGGTGCTCTAGGCGGGGTGCTCTAGGCAGGGTGCTCTAGGCAGGGTGCTCTAGTTAGCGTGCTCTAGGTGGGGTGCTCTGGGCAGGATGCTCTAGGCAGGGTGCAGGGTGCTCTGGGCAGGGTGTTCTAGGCGGAGTGCTCTAGTTAGCGTGCTCTAGGCGGTGCTCTAGGCAGGGTGCTCTAGGCAGGGTGCTCTAGTTAGCGTGCTCTAGGCGGGGTGCTCTAGGCAGGGTGCTCTAGGCAGGATGCTCTAAGCAGGGTGCAGGGTGCTCTGGGCAGGGTGCTCTAGGCGGGGTGCTCTAGGCAGGGTGCTCTAGACAGGATGCTCTAGGCAGGGTGCAGGGTGCTCTGGGCAGGGTGCTCTAGGCAGGGTGCTCTAGTTAGCGTGCTCTAGGCGGGGTGCTCTAGGCAGGGTTCTCTAGGCAGAGTGCTCTAGGTAGGGTGCAGGGTGCTCTAGGCAGGGTGCAGGGTGCTCTAGGCAGGGTGCTCTAGGCAGGGTGCAGGGTGTTCTAGGCGGGGTGCTGTAGGCAGGGTGCTCTAGGCAGTGCGCTCTAGACAAGGTGCTCTGGGCAGGGTGCTCTAGGCAGGGTGCTCTAGGCAGGGTGCAGGGTGCTCTAGGCGGGGTGTTCTAGGCAGGGTGCTCTAGGCAGGGTGCTCTAGGCAGGGTGCAGGGTGCTTTAGGCGGGGTGTTCTAGGCAGCGTGCTCTAGGCAGGGTGCTGTAGGCGGGGTGCTCTAGGCAGGGTGCTCTAGGCAGGGTGCAGTGTGCTCTAGGCAGGGTGCTCTAGGCAGCGTGCTCTAGGCAGGGTGTTCTAGGCAGGGTGCAGGGTGCTTTAGGCGGGGTGTTCTAGGCAGCGTGCTCTAGGCAGGGTGCTGTAGGTGGGGTGCTCTAGGCAGGGTGCTCTAGGCAGGGTGCAGGGTGCTCTAGGCAGGTTGCTCTAGGCAGCGTGCTCTAGGCAGGGTGCTCTATGCATCGTGCTCTAGGCAGTGTGTTCTAGGCAGGGTGCTCTGGGCAGGGTGTTCTAGGCAGGATGCTCTAGGCAGGGTGCAGGGTGCTCTGGGCAGGGTGCTCTAGGCAGGGTGCTCTAGTTAGCGTGCTCTAGGCGGGGTGCTCTAGGCAGGGTGCTCTGGGCAGGGTGCTCTAGGCAGGGTGCAGGGTGCTCTATTCAGGGTGCTCTGGGCAGGGTGCTCTAGGCAGGGCGCTCTATTCAGGGTGCGCTGGGCAGGGTGTTCTAGGCAGGATGCTCTAGGCAGGGTGCAGGGTGCTCTGGGCGGGGCGCTCTAGGCGGGGTGCAGGGCGCTCTAGGCGGGGTGCAGGGTGCTCTAGGTGGGGTGTTCTAGGCGGGGTGCAGGGTGCTCTAGGCAGGGTGTTCTAGGCGGGGCGCTCTAGGCGGGGTGTTCTAGGCAGGGTGCTCTGGGCGGGGCGCTGTAGGCAGGGTGCTCTAGGCGGGGTGCAGGGTGCTCTAGGCAGGGTGTTCTAGGCAGGATGCTCTAGGCGGGGTGTTCTAGGCGGGGTGCTCTGGGCGGGGTGCTCTAGGCAGGGCGCTCTGGGCAGGGTGCTCTAGGCAGGGTGCTCTGGGCGGGGCGCTGTAGGCAGCGATGGGCTCGTGTGCACCCCGCGACTCAAAGGCGTCTCGGGTAGGTAGCTGGGTGAGGCCTCGTCTGCAAAAGTGGGTTGCAGTTTTTATGCGTTACCTATTGAGATGGGAGATATCGCCGAGAAAATAACGAAACCGTTAAAAGGAGAGAGCGAAACCCGTGGGATGGAGGGTTTGCGACCATATTTACATTTTAATTCTTTTGATCGTGGAAAAAAACATACAGTCCACTGTGCGCCATTCTATTTGAGGAAAGCCTCCAATGCAGGAATGGTATTTATATATTCATCCTTGCAGTCTGGTTTGGAAACGTGGTTTATAAACTGGAATTATAAAAAAAGTTGGTAACTATATTCTTGTAAATTAATAAATTCACATCATGCATGTAACGATGCTTAATTTTGTTACTTAAAATTATATCCCACGTTATATTCGATTAGATGTATATCCTGTGTGTATATACACAGTAGCTGGCACTGGGTGCCTGAGCCGTGAGCCGTGCCGCCCGAACCTTCAGACAGGCACCACTCACCACTCACTCACCACACACTACACACTCACCACTCACTACACACTCACCACACACTCACCACTCACTCACCACACACCACTCACTCACCACTCACTCACCACTCACTACTCACTACTCACTCACCACTCACTACACACTCACCACTCACTCACCACTCACTCACCACACACTCACCACTCACTCACCACACACCACTCACTCACCACTCACTACACACTACACACTCACCACTCACTACACACTCACCACTCACTCACCACTCACTCACCACACACTACACACTCACCACTCACTCACCACTCACTCACCACACACTACACACTCACCACTCACTCACCACTCACTACACACTCACCACTCACTCACCACTCACTACACACTCACCACTCACTACACACTCACCACACACTCACCACTCACTCACCACACACCACTCACTCACCACTCACTCACCACTCACTACACACTACACACTCACCACTCACTACACACTCACCACACACTCAACACTCACTCACCACTCACTACACACTCACCACTCACTCACCACTCACTCACCACTCACTACACACTCACCACTCATCAGACACTCACCACTCACTCACCACTCACTACACACTCACCAGACACTCACCACTCACTCACCACTCACTCACCACTCATTACACACTACACACTCACCACTCACCAGACACTCACCACACACTCACCACTCACTCACCACTCACTACACACTCACCACTCACTCACTACAAACTCACCAGACACTCACCACTCACTCACCACTCACTCACCACTCACTACACACTCACCAGACACTCACCACTCACCACACACTCACCACTCACTCACCACTCACTACACACTCACTACACACTCACCACTCACTCACCACTCACTCACCACACACTCACCACTCACCAGACACTCACCACTCACTCACCACTCACTACTCACTCACCACTCATTCACCACTCACCACTCACCTGACACTCACCACTCACCAGACATTCACCACTCACCACTCACCAGACACTCAGCACTCACCAGACACTCACCACTCACTCACCACTCGCCACTCACCACTCACCACTCACTCACTCACTCACCAGACACTCACCACTCACTCACCACTCACTCACCACTCACTCACTCACCACTCACTCACCACTCACTCACCAGACACTCACTCACCACTCACCACTCCCCACTCACCACTCACCAGACACTTACCACTCACCAGACACTCACCACTCACCACTCACTCACCACACACTCACCACTCACCAGACACTCACCACTCACTCACCACACACTCACCACTCACTCACCACTCACTCACCAGACACTCACCACTCACTCACTCACCACTCACTCACTCACCACTCACCTGACACTCACCACTCACCAGACACTCACCAGACACTCACCACTCACTCACCAGACACTCACCACTCACCACTCACTCACCACTCACTCACCACTCACCTGACACTCACCACTCACCTGACACTCACCACTCACCACTCACCAGACACTCACCACTCACTCACCACTCACCAGACACACTCACCACCCACAATACACTCACCAATAACCATACACAAACCAAAGACAAAAGATCCCCCGTGTAGCCTTGACTGACTGTTGGGTCAAGTGCTATTAGTGTGTAGCACCTATGAAGGCCAGCACGGCACATCAGGTACTCATTTGAGGCTGAGTCGACCTAGGGGAGGCCCAGGACCGGTTCGCAGCGCGCTACCGGCTACACGACCACTCCCCCCCATACACACTCACAAGACAGAAGACAGCAGACCCACCCATCACCACTCATTAGACAACACTTTGAATGAGCCCTGACTTGACTTTCAACTCTCCAGTGCATGACTCAAGTGCGCTGACTGACAGACAAATGTGAGATGCACACTGCCACTCCAGCAGGCATATCGCTCATTGTGATCAGCATGTGGCTATGCTGTTTTGAACTTGGTCAGTGGTAATTGGTCATACGTAGTTCACCCTCCATACCACAGGTCGCTCTGTCTTCTCCCGGTCAGGGTATTCCCGACTTGACCGCACGTGACGGAGTATACTCAAGTGCTGTGACTGGCTTGCAGACTCACAAATCACTTTTGGAGTACATCCGTAATTATTGTTTTGTTTATCATGCAGTTTTAAATAACGTCGTAGAATGCCCTACTGCTGCCGTTTGCGTGGATGTCTCTGCACACCTACGTACGTATGTTGAACTTCCTTTACACCGTACGTAGCCAACCATGCTAATCGGAGTTCCGGGGGAAGGACAACAGACTATACACAAAAAGCAATTTTAAAGAAATTGATTAAAAAAATCTTTTTTTAAACGAGTTTAGTTTGTTGTCCTTTCGCTGCGCCTCCGATTAGCTCGGTTGGCTACGTCCAGTACCTCTCACCCCTCGGAATCCATCCGTATCTGGGTGGTGGAGCAGCAGTATTTTGTCTTTGTGCATAAGCAGCGCGACGTCTGTAAACACGTTACGGCGATACAAGGCAGAGAAATCGAACCATTCAACACATCCATGAAAAAGTAATTTGCAGTTAGAGCGTTCTCCGTATACACATTCATGATGAGAGCAAATTAAAAGATAACACAACTACGGTATTACTCATTCATGGCGGGTAGTTAAATTGGCAGGGACAGCTTGAGTTTTTGTCTTATGTCAAAACGAGCTTTTATTTTATAATTAATACTCATTGCACATTAATTGCAAATTAACTTTGTTTTACATGAAAGCAGAGCATCCAAGTCGCTGGCCACTGATCGCTTGGGTTAATCTTTAAAATGACAGCAAACTCCATGTGGATCACAGAGCTCAGTGATGCCGCCTTGTCCTCACCGCACCTCCGACTAGCACGGTTGTTCACGTACGGTGCGAAAGAAGTTCAACGTACACGACACCGCTACGTACGTGCGTACAGAGCGAGAGTTCTTGGGGGGGGGGGCGGACACTGGGGGTCTGCGCCTACCAACAGACTCCCCCCGCACCCCCTGCCCAGGAGCCTCACCGCTTCCTCTGCATCTCGGAGCTGAGTTTGCGCACAGCGGGAGTCCAGTGAGTTACTGCTGGCCAAGACTAATGACAGAATCTCTTGAAATTGAGAGAACTAAAACATTTTAATTGTAACGGTTCTGGTAGCTACAGGCTTAGTGCTGCTTGCAAGCGCATTATCAAGGAATACACTGCTTAATTGCATGCCTATGTTGATGGTGATAACTGTGAGAAGCCAATAATAGGTCTTGCATATCCTCTGGATACTCTTGAGATTAACATAAGATACATGCGTAATGCACATACATTTTGTATGCTGAGTAACTGTGAAAAACCCACCTAATGATAATCGATATCCATTGTAATTTATATGACTACATTAACCCCCCTCCCTCTGGTCTTTGCACCTTTGCACAGTGACCACATCACATTTACTCCTACCTCTATTTAAGTCCAAAACAGGAGGAGGATTTCTCCACAATTTTTGCTGTCACCTTACGAGGCTGGTTGTATTTACCGGCAAAACGTCACGGTAGTCAAATAGTAAATGTTGTACTGTAGTGGGTTTACTCTCCAACACACAGGCGGTGTGCTGAACTAGTAACTCATTGTCATGTTCTGTTTACGTGACAAACCTGACTCAATTGGCTGTGTCGGTTGGTGGCGGGTTTAACGACACATTTATATTCACGCAATATAACCCCCCAAGAAAACCTCTTATGGATCTTTTGTCCCTCGAAACGAGCAGCGATAAAACACGCACGTGTCTGTCGCATAACAACGCGTGATAAAGACGCGCATTGCTGTAACACGCGTGCCACATCGCACGCGTCTCGTCACGATTGCTTGCATTTGAAATGCACGCATGTCTGTCATATCACGCGCGTCATGTCGTATCAGACGCGTCTTGTCGTATCCCATGCGTAGATGAAATACAGGCGTGTCTGTCGTACCGCACGCACGAGTGTCGTATTGCACACGCGTTTTTTCACCGTCGGTCTCGTGCGGCCGCGCTGAGCCCCCCCGGCCCTTGGCTCTCCACGGGGTGGCCGCTCGCGATCGAAGGTGGACCGGGATCAGCGTCGTGAAGTAGAGACGGACCAAAACTTGAGCGTAGATTAGAAAGGTTGAGTGGAACTAAAAACTGAACGGTGTGCAAAGGCGCAAGCGTGGAGTGATGCATATTCGGGAATCACTTCGAGAGAGGGGAAGAGTTAACATGTGGATTAGAGAACACAACGCGGGACGATGACGCCCTTCGACCCGTTGATGAGAATTGGCTTTGGGGGGGGGGGGGGGCGGTGACGAGAAGGGATGCTGGCCAGTTGTGAATAACGATGGAGTGGCAATGACGAAGGAACGTTATTTTGAAACGTCGTACTCAGATTGTAAATGTTGTGGCTTGGCTCTCCAACACACTGGTGTGCTGCACTAGTGACGAATTGGCACGTTCTGTTTACGTGACAACCCTTACGAGTCGGCTGTGTCGGGTGGTGGCGGGTTTTAACGACACATTTTATATTTACGTGAAGGAACGTGCCAGAGAGCACATCCACCAGGGAGGTGGAGCGATGGGACCTGCTTGTGTGCAAGTGCCGGGTGGAACGTTATCGTATATCGCAGGCTTGTGAGAGATAACAGTTTGGAGAGGGCTTTCTGCAGCAGTGGCTGGATACAATATTTTTTCCAGCGCTCTCATCTTCTTTACAACCAACGCTGACCAGCGTGATGAAGTACGGTCAAGCGGCCCGCATGACTGACTTGGCACGGTCGAGGCATTTATTCAGCAGTGGATTGATAAAGGCTGAAAATTAGATTCTAACTACTACTACGACCGTTTATATATGTAGGATGAACTGATTTATAAAATGACAAGGTTACCAACTGGATTCCACAACTTGCAGGAGCCGCAGACAATGCGGATAGACGTCGCAGTATGTCGAACTTCCGCACCTTGCGCAGCCAACCGTGCTAATCGGAGACATTGCTCCGTACCCTTTCGGTCGCCCCTCCATTTTACTTTGACAGGCGTGGAAGCGCCGGGGGAATCTGTTCCCCTGTTGGGCTTCAGGAGGGAGCTGCTACTCTTCGTGCTGCTGTCCCAGCCGTGCTCACTGCCCGCTGCACACTCCCCGCTGCACGCTGCACACATTGCCTGCTGCCTGTCTTCCCAAGCCGCCGGTTTATTTTTGTGAACAGTAGCAGAGCACTCGCACAGTAGCGTGGCAATACTAAAAAATAGCAGCGACGACACCGCACCCAGCGGTTTCCTGGAAACCGCGCAGAGAGAATCTACAAAATGACGCGGCTCTTGGGCCGGGGGGGGGGCCTCATTTCTTCTGTCGCCTTGGGCAGTGCCAACCTAAAGCGTGCGTCACGGCTCGTACGCATCGTCGGCTGTTGTCACGTTACGGTGCTGCTGAGCATAGTGAGGCGTTTTCAAATCTTTCTTTTTATCGTCATATTCGAGCGCCTAATGACTGCAAAAAAAAGAGTCGTCCTCGTCCGTGATATAAAACGGAGTTACAAAGCAATGGAGGTGGCAAAAATACATTTTACAGGACACCCAAGGGCCCTGGATTGCAAAACGCTGAGACACGGTACCCTGCGCTGCAAACACCTGCTGTTGGGAACGCGGTCACAGATGTGCCCGTGCACAATTGTGTGAGCGGCCATTCTTCCTCATCACCTACTTGGAGACGCTTAAAGGAAAGAAATGTTCCACGAGACCATATGATCAGGAGAGTACATTAAATTTGCATAACCTATGAACTAGGCCTGCAAATTGCAGGCCTCTTTTTTTTTAAATGTGACTCTTGGCATCGTCTTCATTCGGAATGCATCCGCTCTGAATGGATGTGCATCATGCGAGGACGTGTCGGGTAAATATTTAATGAATAATAGAGCAGTAAATAAAGAATATGATCCACCGGCGTGGCTCATTGTTACGGCAGGAACAGTTAGGCGGTCACAAATCGCCATTTCCACCATGAATTATTAAGAGCCAATTATTGACCAGAGGTCGTTCGTTTAAACAATTTATATCCAGGATAAGAGTGGTAGTGGTACGCTAATTACAGTGGCCCGCTGGATGCGTGCGTGCAGCCCGAGCAGGGACGGTGGCCCCGCGCGGTGGCGCCGCGTCGGCGTTTTTGCACGAGCCCTCGCTGGGTTCACGTCCCGTGAGCACAAATGTCGAAGCGCGTTCAACCGGCGGCTCGTGCAGGCTCTCTTTGGGTTGCTATTTGAAGTCGAAAAATTATCAGTGGCTCAATTGAAAAGAATAAACTTAAATTAAATACGAGTATAAAAACTATTTTAAAAAAATACAAACCATTTTTATTTTACCAGGTAAGGCCCACTGAGCGATGTCGCTCTTTTTCAGAAGCGACCTGGCCACAAATTATAGCTCAACGAAGTGGCTTATCATCATTTGGCAATTTATTGCAGCCAAACACTCTAAACGCATGATGTTGATTCCACACCACCACAGGAAGAGAGACACGAAAACTCCAAATATACAGCAGGTGTCAGGGTCAGGATCATACCAGGAGAGGTAGTTAACATATCACCACCGTGATAGTGAGATTCTGGTTATGTTACTTAAATTAACTACAAAATACACATACGCACGTATGTACAGTATATATATTTACAACTCTTATTTCTGGAAATGTATTTTATCAATATTATTGTTTGGGCACTTTTTTTGGTTTCCTCTGCAATGCGGTGGTGTTTCCTCTTGCTTCATCGTAGTGCTTCATTGTAATCTTATAGCTTTTGTAATTTCGGTGACCCGAGCCACTTTGGCAAATGAGCCTTAGCCTAGTCTCTCGAGTGTTCTCGCCCGGTTAAATAACCTTGTCCATATGCACGTGCTTGATATTCTTTCAACCCAGTTTAACGCCGAGTAGGCTCTCGCGAGCAATATCCATCAGAGGTTTTTTTGGGTTAGATTGCGTAAACATAAATGTGTCGTTAAACCCGACACCCTCCGACACAGCCAATTCATAAGGTTTGTCGCGTGGATTTTTCTCCGGGTCCTCCGGTTTTTCCCTCCACATTTAGAAAGACGCTTTTAGAGTATTTGGTTGCTCTAGATTTCAGCCACGTCTTTGAGATATCATTTGTGGCCAGGTCGCTTATGATTAAAGAGCTACATAGCTCAGTGGGCCTAACCTGGTAACATAAATAATTTAGTTTACATAGTTTATAACAAAGTAGAACTCCTCTTGTCCACATTAGCATTTTGGGATTATACGATCATTTCCAATTACCTGCAAAATCCTTCGATTCGTCGAAAACAATCTGTGAACAAGTGCCGCTAATCGGGTGAATATGCCATCCGTTGTTATTGACAGCGGAATCATTACTCGCGGTTAGGGAGAAATCGTCCACAGAATAATAATTTCAAGCATCAGCAAAATATATTATTGTTATCACTGTCTCAGGAGAACCGGTGTTGTCACCACCGGCGGCTGTGGCATGCGCACTGAGGATCAAGGGAATCGACTGCTGCTCAGATCAAAGGCAGACGATTACTCTGCAGATGGAGGCCGATAGCCCTGTGCAGATCAAAGGGATTGACCGCTCCCCAGATCAAAGGGAGCGGGGCTCTCCTCATAGCAAGCAGGGCGGTGAATTATGCCGATTTGTAAAACTGACGCAACCCAATAACAATGTGGTAGCCATTGAATATGGAGAGATACTGCAAATAAATGAAATCAATGGGGAGGAAGATACCAGCCGAGTTTAGCTTGGAAGCAGCTGCTACGTCCCAGAACGGACTCGCTTGCATCTTCCCACGCACTCCTGCAGGGACCAGGTCGCAGCCTAGTGTCGAGCACAGTCGTTCGGCTCAATGGGTGACGTTCAAATCGTCGTTAACAACTTGTTTGGTTGGGACTGAAAATTAGAGGTCACTAGCCCACAGATGCATGCGGAACTCCTCAGGCAGCCAATTTCATTCCCAGTCTGGAGCTCTGCTCTGCTCCAGGCTGGCCTGGCACCACGCCTGCACACGTGCCTGGTGCCTAGCTGGCCATGGATGCTCCTACAAGAGAAGCACCGCGTGCTCGGGTTTCGTGTCCAAGCGACACTCACTTCTGGCATGACACTTTTATTTTTATTATCACCACTGCGGTCGTTTACCTCAGGAAAGCCTCACTCAAGACTTGAAGTTGGTTTGTTTTTCTCAGTAGGGGCGGTGATGTTGATGCTGCTGTGCATCATCTCAATTTGCTGCTAATTTTTCAGCTTTGGGATTGTTTGGCCAACACACTGTGTACAGGTCGTGGTTTCTTTAGCTTTGGGAAGACACTGGAGAACCCGGAGGAAACCCTCATGCAGAACAGAACAACAGAACCCAGGCCCTTCTTGCTGTGCGGCAGGAGTGTTACCACTGCGCCACCACCCTGCCGCCACAACTGTTCTTGATCATCGTCATCTGCATCCTTCAGTTGATGCGCAGGCTGCACTTGCTCCACAACACAGCAGTTACGCCTCAAGCTCAGCCACTGGCAGATCCTCGATACAGCTCTGTGCATCTGATTCAGAATGAAAACCCCTCCAGCTAATATTGTGTTGGCCACCATTTTATCCATTACAGTGTGTAACAAAAAAATATGTATTTTTGTTCCTGGGTAGGGATTGTTATTTTCTAGTTGCTTATGTCTCAAAAGTACAGGACAGTGATATTTTGAAATGTACCTATTTTCAATGAGAAAACGTGTACATTTGTGTCATTCCTTCACCTAAAGTCCTGGTCACAAAAGCAAAGTTTGTGGGGAATAATAGCCATTTTTTAATACTTTTGAGGCATAAGCAATTAGAAAATAACACCTACTACCCAGGAACAAAAATCGTGTTACATAGTGTTATTCATCTAACACCGGCGTGCCTGAGTCTATTCAAACCGCTGCCAGGCGTGCTTGCGTGGTAGAGCTTCCATTCATTCGATTGCCCTCTCATCGCTATTCAGACCTTGCCATTCATGTCCACCTCTGGATTTCCTTCCCTCACTTGGGCAATCCCTCTGTCCCACACAACGAATTTCTCAGTTGGGGAAACAATGTGCTCAACCAAACCTCATTCACGGCCACGGCACCTCAGCGGAGCGAGTTCGACCGCGGAGGCCTCGTTAAGCCGACGCCTCAGCCAGCACGGGACATTGTGTGGCTTGGTGGCTCATAGTCCACTTAGGGGAGGTGCGTCCCTTCGCTCCCTTTGCCTGTGGATGTCGTGGGGGCTGCTCGAGGCTCGTTAGTCACTGCTATCGCCATCAGTGCCCCAGGTCCCACTGCCCCGTTGCCCTGCCTGGGAGTGCCATTGCTCGTCGGCCCTGAGTGGTTGATCCCCCATCCACCCACCCACTCATCCACCCACTCAGCCACTCACCCACCCATCCAGCCACTCACCCACGCAGCCACTCACCCACCTACCCACCCACCCACTCATCCATCCACCCACCCAGCCACTCACCCACTCACCCACCCACTCACCCACCACTCACCCACGCACCAACTTCACATTAGGATGTGTGGCCAGCACCCGCTGACGGTGTGTGTCATGGTTTTTTTTGTAATCTGTGGAAGGAAACCAGAGAGAGCCCAGAGGAAACCCACACAGAACAGAGGGAGAACATACGGACCGCACACAGGAAGAAGGTGCCCGAGTTGGGAATGTAACCCAGGGCCCTCTTGCTGTGGGGCACCAGGGTTACCATTGCGCTACCCAGCCACCCAAAGGATTTATATATATATATATGTTTGATAATGAGTGAAGGAGATTATATATTTCCCAAGTACTCTATAACTACATTATAATGTTTTCATTGATAAATAACAAACCATGTACTATACCGTATGGATTTGATGAGCTATCTCCGCGATTTAATGAGGTTATTGATTGTAACGAGGGGTGGGGAATCCCACAAAAGGACATTTGGTTTTTGTCACCATTTTTTCTTGTTGTTGTACACAATCGGAGCAGAGATGACCAAACATTGACGGCTCCCTCCACACCACTGTAACACATCACCACCGCCGCAGTGGCAGCTCAAACTGTTTGGCCCACAATGCAGCTGTAGGCAGCACCTGATTGGTGAGCGGTAAGGGCAGCACACAGCAGGGGCTGTTTACACCCAGCCCTGTCTGTTTACACCCAGCCCTATCTGTCTACACCTAGCCCTTTTCACATCCAGCCCTATCTGTCTACACCCAGCCCTATCTGTGTACACCCAGCCCTATCTGTTTACACCCAGCCCTATTCACACCCAGCCCTATCTGTTCACACCCAGCCCTATCTGTTCACACCCAGCCCTATTCACACCCAGCCCTATCTGTGAATATCCTCACTTTCCTGCATTAAAAATGAATCAATAATTATTTGTACATTTGGTAATTTCTATAGCGGCAAGGCTATAACCATGAAGCAAGGTGCTGCATTTTATAGGGAATGATCTGCAGTAGTTTCACTCTCGGGGCAATGTCCGCAGTGTGTTATCCCAATTAGTTTATTTGCGGGTAATATTTTGTGGAATTTGGCAGATTTGGAACATGGTGCCGGCACGCATTGGCCGACTATTTCGAATGACGCCTCATATTTTACAGTGAATACACCGCAGTAATAACCAGGGTCGCCTCCTGGACCTGATCTGCGAACCTCTGCAAGCGCTGTGGATGGGGCCATGTCATCACTGCCAATGCTGCACATGTCTGCTGCACGCGTCTGCTGAACGTGTCTGCTGTGCACTGGTGCTGCACACATCTGCTGCACGCGTCTGCTGTGCACTGGTGCTGCACACGTCTGCTGCACGTGTCTGCTGTATAATACTGCTGCACTCATCTGCTGCACGCGTCTGCTTAATGTACCTGCTGCACAATGCTGCTGCACACGTCTGATGCATGCTCCTTCACTCATCTGCTGCACAGTCTGCTTAATGTAACTGCTGCACAATGCTGCTGCACACGTCTTATGCATGCTGCTTCACTCATCTGCTGCACAGTCTGCTTAATGTACCTGCTGCACAATGCTGCTGCACACGTCTTATGCATGCTGCTTCACTCATCTGCTGCACAGTCTGCTTAATGTACCTGCTGCACAATGCTGCTGCACTCGTCTTATGCATGCTGCTTCACGTGTCTGCTGCACGTGTCTGCTGCGTGCTCACGGCAGCTTCAAGCAGCTCAGTCTGCAAGGCGCTAATTTGGTGATGAGACTTCACTGTCAGTCATCTCTCCTTTTGCGGTGCAAGAAAATTGCCAAAATACTGACAAAGAATCAAATGTTACATGCACCGTCACCCACGGCAGTGAAGCCTCCGTACGTAGCACTTGCTCAACACGCAGTGACGCGTAACCATTAACAGTCATAAATGTTGTCAGTTGTTGCCTTAATATGAGGCTTTCAGAAGTATAAATATGGCAGTGAAAGCAGATCTTCCACAAAGGCTCGGGAAAATACCGGTCCACGCATGGCGGAGAACATTCTTCGACCGAATATCGATTGCATTGGGTAGCGATTATGGAGCGTGAATGAGAGAGCGTGAGTCAGGATTTAACCTTTGGTAGTGGCTCCGTGAGGTTCAAGACAAGGCCGGGAACTCAGTGGTGACAGCGTCGCCAAAATTTCCGGTGTAGCTGATGAGAATGAATGGAACAACATGGAGGAAGGTACATAGGGGGTGCAATCTTGACTTAGAGTGTACCGCAGTTGTGGGGATCGAGTAGAACCCCTTTTAACGAGCACCCTGTTAACGACTCACCGCTTAACGACGGGCCTCCATAGAGCCCAATGTGTAGTATATAATGTAGTGTATAGTAGTGCAGTGTATTGTAGTGTATAGCAGTCTAGTGTATAGTAGTGTACTGTATCGTAGTCTAGTGTATAGTAGTGTAGTGGATAGTGTAATGTGTAGTGTAGTGTATAGTAGTGTATAGTCGTGTATAGTAGTGTAGTGTATAGTGTAATGTGTAGTGTCGTGCTTCCATAGCGCCCAATGTGTTCGCCTACCGACCATTCCCCTGTTAACGATGGGCTGTTGTATGTCCAGAAAATATTAATTATTGTATTGATTAACCATGTTTATTTTAATATTACGTGTTTATGACAGTTAGTATCTTAATATCCATTGTTTAAATATGATAAAGTACGGTTTTTTTTGGGTGAAAAGGGTAACTTTCAATGCTATCGGAACGAATTAATCCTTAAATGTGTAATTCCTATTACTGGCTTAACGACCAAATCACTTAACAACCGGTTTCGTGGAACCAATTACCGTCATTAAGAAGGGTTCTACTCGACTGTATTGAGTTGGAGGAAATGTTGGTTAAATCCAGGAAGAGGCCGACATAGAAACCGCTTGAGCCGACTCTTTGTCTCGGGGCCGACTGCTGTCCCACCGGCTGATCTGGCTGCTGCTTGGCTGCCTGTGTTAGTGGCTCCGCGACTGCTCTCCCAGATACGAATGCACCGTGTGACGCTCTGCATTGTGGCTGTGCCCCCGTTTCACGAGTGATGATCCTGCTTTACGTGGTTGCGGAGACGATCCGGAGGTCATCTGGCGAGCGAGGGGTTTATTTAGGACACGGGAGCCTGTGATACGATGTATGTGTATGTATGTTGAGCTTCTTTCGCAACGTACGGAGCCAATCATGCTAATCGGAGGTGCGATTAGTCATCTCCACATCGCATCTCACTGCCTTGCTCACCTCTTCTCAGTCTGTCCATCACTGCAGCACAGTTGATTCACAGCTCACCTCTTCTGAGTCTCACCATCACTGCAGGTAGTGGGCATGTCACTGGCCAGGACCACCCAGTTGCGCGTTAAAGATCCCGTGACGTCATTTGAAACGAGTTGGCCGTCGTGCGCTGGCACCACGGCTCAAATTTGGCCAATTCGAGAAATTAACCACAAATCACTCAGTTGGGATAACACAGCAATATCGCCCCCCTGCTGAGACACTGTTGCAGACTGTCTGATGCATGGCGCCTTTATGATTGCCTTGCGCCATGACAGCACGAATATCAAATGGGCTAAACCATGATAAATTTGTATTAATGCATAACTCGTTTCACATATTAAGGGTAGCTTGAACCCAAGACAGTAGTGATGGAGAGCATCAGGGCCTTCCCGTTGTCTGAGCGATCGAGTAAATGCCAGCACTCGGTTCCGTGGAGCCTAATCACTCCCAAGTGTTCCTCCTCCTCCCCCCTCCCCCCTCCTGAAGTGATCCTTCACCCCCTCGTCAGTTTAACGCTTCCTCCTGGAGGCACTTGCTGGCACACAGGTCACTCCGCTAACAGGATCCCTCGCCAGTGCGGCCACCACAGTGCAGTTGGGGGATGGCACGGGTCCACGGCGGCCCCCGTTTATGTGTGGCTGTGCACCCGCGGCACTGAAAGACTTCCGTCGGCGGCGCAGCGTCGCTCGGTGTTCCCGCATGTCCGGTGCGCAGGCCGGCAGGAGACAGAGCGAGGCAGCAGTGTGCCTCCCATGGATGTCCTCGGCTCTTAAGCACCCTTACAATGCGACATGCACATGTGGCCCACGTCGCATTGCAGGGGGCTTTGTGCAGAAGGGTTACGCTGTCATCTGTTACAGCTTTTCTTGTGCTGTTCGTTTGGACATGTTGGCCCTGTGGTCAGCAACTGTGTTAAAAATAACCCCCAAGGACTTCCCTTCCATAGAGCCCCGGGGCATCTTAGTTTCATGCCGTGGGGTGGTGGAGCTCCGGTGGAGCTCGCGTGGATTGAGTCGAACTGGATGCAGCTCTGGGGCTCGCCACTGCCACCGTAAGTGTACAGAGACTCTTCTACTTACGAACGAGTTGGGTTCCAGAGGTTTGTTTGTAAGTCCATTTGTTTGTAAGTAGATGAGTCCCTGTACGTGAGTATGTTGAACTTCTTTCGCACCACCGTACATAGCCAACCGTGATAATCGCAGGTGCGGGGAAGGACAACAAACTAAACACAAAAAGGAGTTCTAGAGAAATGAGTTTGGCAATCAGGATGATGATTTAAAAGTACATAGCTCCAGTGGCTTTCTAATATCGGAAGGAAGAGCGTTCCAGACGACCGCAGAAGCGCATCCGAAAGCGCCGTGTGATGACCGCACTTTGTTCGATGGTTTAGCAAATAGAGCCTGCTGCTGTTGCGAGGATGACCTGAATTTGCGCGATGGTGGTTTATGCTCCTAATGCTAATCATCCTGAAAAAGGCCTTCGCTGGGAGCGATATAAACAAGCGGCATGAGCGGAACCACGGCACAGCCCTGCGCTCTTACCTTTCCGGCGGTTGTTTCGCGCGGTAGGTTTAGTGTCTTATTGGTGGGTTTTGAGTATGCGGTGTGTTTTGGCCCATCGAGTCTTGGGTGCATGGACTAAAACGTAATGAAATGTGCCTCGGTTTTTTGCCTCTCGTGAGGCGTTTCCGGCGAAACAAAGAGAATGCTTAGATATGCCTTTGTAAGGCTCTGTGAGTCCTGAGTGCACCAACCAAATGCTAATCATCCTAAAAAGGCCTTCGCTGGGCTCCTAGACTTGGATGTGCCCACTGGGCAATAAATATGATGTAATTTGGCTCTTGGAGTCTTGGGAGTTTCCACTGAACTCTCGAAGGATCCCAATCCACCATTATTTCAGCTCGGAGTTGGCTTTTCACTTGCCCCTTTTCTGCGTACGGTGCAATGCGAACATTGATACAACAACGCACGTTCATATTCCTGTTGTAGCATGATTTTATTTTAGATGCATGCCTTTATAGGTCACCATACATCAATGGGGATTACCTGTACGCAGACTAATAATAGGTACTGCTATTTTATTGCACGCAAACGACAGGAGGTACAAAAACAATGTGCATACATAATGTGCATGCATAATGCTCGTTGATTACTATATGAATAACTCAACTGGCAACGGATACGAATTGCAATTTATATGCATGCATTAATCCTCCCCGATTCACACGTGAAGGGCTCACAAGTGACGTCATCACATCTACCCCTCTATTTAAGGAACGAAACAGGAGGATTTCTCAATAAATGTGGCTGTCGCCTGATTATGCTAGTTGTAATTACTGGCGAAACGTCGTACTCAGATTGTAAATGTTATGGAATTGCTTTCCAACACACCGGTGTGCTGTACTAGTGTTGCACACTCGAAATGAAGGACGTAGGCAGGTGCTCCAAATCGAGGGCAAGCACATTTATTTATTGTGGTTAATATTAATCTTGGGAAGAACAGCACCGTCACTCTGTAAAATGCAACAACACGTGTGTTACAACCAGCCTTGCTCCCAAGCCGCCATTAACCATGTGACTGGTATATCCGCGTGGTCCTTCAATAACCCTTTCTCTTAAACCCAATTCTACTACTGATAAACCATCTTTGTCTTTGACAATCACATTTGCACATCACTATTCGACTATTACTTTAATCCTAAGCTGTATGTCTATCTATACTGTCCACTTATATCGGTATCTTACACCCATTATATGTACTGCATGTGTACAGTATACGTACTGTATCGCACCATTGTACAGCTTCCTACTTTACATGTGTTCTATTCTCAACATTGCAAGTAGTTATACTCTGGGTATATGGGCATGGTTATAGACTAAACAGTATTAGAGTTAGAGAATTACAATGACAGTAACTAATTACAGTGCGTCATCCCTTTACAATGCACAGTGCTAAACGCCTCTAATTGCATATATCACAAACGAACAATTCAAAGCCATGCTTAAAGTCTACAACAAGTCTAGAACAAGTCTAGAACATTTATATAACGATCAAAAACAACCTTTGGGGTCCTTTACCTGTAAAATGCAACAACACGTGTTGTTGCATTTTACAGAGTGATGGTGCCATCCTGATGACATCACTGTCACTGATGAGATGCTGATTGAAAAAGTCAATGAAGCAGCCAGCTTGGAATTTGAGGGACAAAACAAGCCCGAGGGGGTCAAAGGCAAGGGGTATCCTGAGGGCAGCAAGGCCCGCGGGGCCGAGGCGCAGCCCAAGGGCGGGGTGAGGGCCAAGGCGCAGAAGGTCAAGAAGAAGGTGCTGCACAGGGTGTACGTGGTGCGCCACCGCAAGGTGCACACCTTCCCCACGTTCTGCAGGCCTCACATGCTGTGTCTGCAGCTGCAACCCAAGTCCCCGGGCAAGAGCACAGCTACACGCAACAAGATGGGCCACTACGCCATCATCAAGTTCCTGCTGACGATGGTGCTGTTCTTCCCAAGATTAATATTAACCACAATAAATAAATGTGCTTGCCCTCGATTTGGAGCACCTGCCCACGTCCTTCATTTCGAGTGTGCAACACTAGTAACGAATTGGCATGTTCTGTTTACGTGACAAACCTTACTAGTTGGCTGTGTTAGGTGGTGCCGGGTTTAACGACAACACTTATATTTACGCGATCTAACCCGAAACAAACCTATATGCATAATGTGCACCTATATACATAATGTGCATATTGTACGATCATACGTATTCGCGTATTTAATATCAATTGAATCCTGGTTTAGCTATCGAGTACAGAGTATGAACGTGCCTGTTCACGACTGCCTTTGTCTATGCACGTGGAACGCACCTGACCTCGTCAGATCTCAGAAGCGAAGCAGCGTTGAGCCTGGGTGGTGCGTCAGCTGGGTCACCACGGTTTGTGGCAGGGGACTACAGGCTGCTGCTGCTGCTGCTGCAGGCCTACGTGGTGGGCAGCGCAGCAAAGTTCACGATTACTGTTCATTTCTCTGGCCCACGCCTTTGCTCCATAACTACACGAGCTCTCATTGATCTAGCATGGTGAAGTATGGTCGTTTAACCCCCACGACCCACGAGGCATTGGGTGGCCTTCGTCCAGCAGTGGATGGGGCGCCGTTGAATGAAGGCAAGTGTGTACCGCAGTCCACACATTGCAGTACACACACCGCAGTGTGTACTGCATTACACATACTGCAGTACACACTGCAGTACACACCTGCAGTACACACCTGCAATACACACCTGCAGTACACACCTGCAGTACACACCTGCAGTACACACACCGAAGTGCACACTTGCCAGATGCGTCTCACTGTGTCATTAAAAAAAAATACTTTGAAATTTACACCGTCAAGGGCATTTAAAATACATTTCTAAAACAATTATAGAGCAATTAGCATGTTTTTTAAATCTCATACTGGAAATTTGTATGCAAGAACAAGCCAAACCATGCGTTGTTCTGGACTTGTTCAGAATGCGACGTGCAGTGAATATTAAGTTGTAATTACATCAGAATGGCTAATTTGGCTCGATGTGTTGTTTTCCTGAACACATGAAAAACTTGATTTGTGCATAAAGTGTGGCCACTTTGCTTCCAAAGCGGGGTACCGAATGTGTGGCTTACAGGATGTAAAATGTTGAGAGTTATGGAATCGGGACCCTATGAACTTTTCAGCCATTCCCTTGGGGTCTTTGGTCCGCTCCTCGTGTCAACGTCGCATGTCGCAGACTCTGCTTTGAATTGTAGTTCCTGACTCGCAAAAATGGTCCGTGCTCGTTGTTTGCATCAAACACTCTGAGCAATCCACACCACGCAGATTTCTCTTCCTCAATTTTTCAATGCGCTCACGCGCCCAGCTGCTCATCCTCTGCAGCTCAAAATGCACGGCTGTTCCTCACGCCTCTTGACGTGGCACTATAAAGCGACGCCGCTGCTTCTTCCACGGGCGTTCTGTCGAGACGCCCGCAAAATAAAAGTTGTCCCCGCAATAAATCCACGGCACGATTATATGCCACGCTATCCAAATGATTATTATTACGACAATTGTTTGTGCGTGTATTACTTGGCTCAAATGTTCTACAAGTACAGTGCTGGAAACGTATGTTGGTTTTCATCGGCGTGAGCACCTGCGTTGTGGTGATATTCAGCAATATAATAATTTTAATTGATAAAGCACCCCTTAAACAATCGTTGTCAGGGCGCTATGCATGGAAAGGCGGATATAGTTCAACAGCAACCAAGGAAAGAAGAAGTGAGAAAGACTTTGAGAATAACTAAAGAGAGGAAGCCATTTTAAACGGGCACGTTTTTAGTTGAGATTTGAAGATTTTTTAAGTGTTTCAGAAGTCTCCTGACCTTGAATGGGCAATGAGTTCCAGAGTTGAGGTGCCGCAATTGTAAAGGCGCCGTTACCACCCCCAAGTGTGAAACCTGAGACCGTGGAGACAGCGAGCAATGCACATTCTGAGGACCTTAAAGATCATGATGGAATATACGTGGCTGAAGGAGGTCGTGAATGCAGGGAGGAGCAAGTCCATTTAAGGCCTTGATACTGGCAAGATAATCTTAAAATCAATACGAGTGCAGACAATCGTGAAGATGGCAATTTTTGTGGAATGATAATAGCCTTCAACCCTGTGAAAAGTGTCTGTGATACCTCTGATGAATGAAAGTATTGTTGTGTCGAACTCTGTAAAAGAAAGGTTTCGCTGGGCAATAGAAGCTGGCTTTCGAGCCTCACACTCTTAAACGGGTTTCACGACATATTACCACATGACATATTACCACATGCGCAGCCGTTTGTGGGTCACAGCGGTTATTTAACCGTGAAGTCACGTAGACGGGAGATAATAAAATAATAAAAATAAAACATAATAAAATAATACAATTCTTACGACGTTTCAGCCACAACGCAAGCAGCCGTCCTCAGGTGAAGAACAGGTCTGTCGGAAAGAGAGCGTCTGAATGAACACCACCAAGCTTGGCAGCGTATATTTAAGCTGGGTTAGAGGAGGAAGGGCGCCTTGATAAAGGAATTTGCATATCAACAGATGAATTTAGCATATTTATGGAAAATGCAGATATGGGATTAGTCACTACTTGTGGAATGCGTAGGAGGGGGGGGGGGTCTCAAAGTCACATTATGCCCGTGCATTATGTAGGATTAGCAGCATCAAAGGAAGGAGGTAGGGTTAGCAGTAATAAAGGGAAGGAATTTTAATAGTAATGAGCTGTAGCAGCCAAACCACCACGTAAAAAAAATATAAACTACATCAATATAATCAATATACTATATATACTCTCCAATAAGCTGAGCTACTAATAGTAAATCATACATTACAATTCTATGTCGCAAAAATATAATATGCCTCCAGCTAAACTTTTTTCTTACATCACACGGATCTACCCCGTACTATATACTTCCATAGACAAATCCAACATTAAATTATATACTGCATTACTATACACCACCCTATACCTTAAACTATACATTGTAATATTACACTATGTATTATTCTACCCACCCTACTGTATACCACACTGCTGTATATTCACTATACAATTACGATACTATATTACCTTATACATTATATTAAACATTACACTTTTATACTATTTATTATTATACAATCTGCTATACACTATACCATTAACCGTCGCGTGAAAGGTACTAAGAGGAAGCAACGAAATATGTCAATGGGAGAGTGGTGGTAGGAGACTTAGCGGAGCAAAGACTCCATTCCCTGCCAGTGAGTGGACTGTGGTCTGAAAGTCACCGTAAACGTGAACACAATCAGTTAAGATCCGAAATGGTTTATTACGTCCTTCCAATGATTGCTGAGCCAGAATCCATCTTCTCGGTTGAAATTGTCTCTGTGTTTGTATATGTGGATCGCCTCATGAACGAATCTCTCATAGTAGCCAGATGGCTTGCAGAGAACCTCTGTCTTGGCGAAGTCAATGTCATGTGAGCCCACTGAATTGTAACAGTGATATGCCACGGCTGAGGTGTTTGTCCTACCGTGTTTCAGGTCTGCTTTATGTTCACGGATGCGGTCCGAGACATGTCGTTTGGTTTCTCCAATGTAACTTCTACCACAGAGGCAACTTAGTTTGTAGATGCCAGGGTACTGTATGTCTGGAACCACATCTTTTACAGACGGGACCAGATCACGGATTTTATGTACTGTGTTGAATCGGACCTGGATCTTGTGTTTATTCAGGATTTTGGAGATCTTTTTTGTGACCCCCGCAATGTAGGGTAAGGTGATGGTTTTGAATGGCTCCTCAACTGGATCCTTCTTGATGGTTGGAGTGATGGCTTTGCGGATTGTGTAGTCGGAGTAACCATTAGCCTTAAGAGCTTGGCGTACGTGCTTGAGTTCACTGGCAATGTGTTCCTGGTCGGAGATGCATTGGGCTCTATGGTGTAGAGTCTTGATGAGGGAATTCTTCTGGGATGGATGGTGGTGGGAATCCGGTTTTAGGTAAGCATCCGTATGGGTAGCTTTCCTGTAGACAGAGTGGCTCATTGAACCATCAGGTCTCCTTTTAATTAGGACATCCAAAAAGGGTAGCTTGCCATCTTTTTCGACTTCCATGGTGAATCTGATGGCTGGGTGTATGGAATTGATGTGGTCGAGGAATTGGTCTAGAGCAGGCCGGCCATGTGGCCAGATGACAAAAGTGTCATCTACGTACCTCTTCCATAAGGTTGGGCGTAGAGTGGCAGTCTGGATGGCGTCAATTTCAAATTTCTCGATGAAAACGTTGGCTACAACCGGAGATAGGGGGGAGCCCGTTGGGGTGTCCTCAGTTTGTTTGTAGAAAGTTCCATTCCAGGTGAAGTATGTATTGTTTAAGCAGTGGCTTACCAGGGGGGGTACCTCAGTATTCAGTCCTTGATGAATCAAGTCTTCAATGATTGCGATGGTGTCAGGTACAGGAACTAACCCAGCTTAAATATACGCTGCCAAGCTTGGTGGTGTTCATTCAGACGCTGTCTTTCCGACAGACCTGTTCTTCACCTGAGGACGGCTGCTTGCGTTGTGGCCGAAACGTCGTGAGAATTGTATTGTTTTATTTTGTTTTATTTTTATTATTTTATTATCTCCCTTCTACGTGACTTTACAGTAAGAACCAAGAAGATGAATCCCTGCAGTCACGTAAGCTTTAAATCGAAAAATATTTAACCGTACTTTACCGTGCTGGTCAACGAGTGCCTATGAAGGTGGCGGAGAGCATGTAAGTGGGGCAACGAAGTACAGTTCACGGTAACGACTGTGCCACTTTTCTTCACATTTGAAAAACAAAAGTCTGCAATGACTCTCCTGCTTTCAGAAGGTGTTGGGGCACGGCCGTTAAGCATGTTCGTCACATGCCATTAAATCGTTTACAAGTACGAAGTGCCTCGAGGAAACTCGGGAGGCGATCATTTGAATAGGAAACTCGCTGAAAAGGCGCTGTTGGTAATGGAGACACGAGCAAGTTTTTGCCAGACATCGGATGAAGGGAAACATTCATGAGCGCATGAATTGGACCATAGACGCAGAAGCAGATGAAAAGTAAACAAACCTACAGTATTTGCACATTGATATGGGGGGGAGGTGGGGTCAAAGTATACATTGCAGAAATATTCATGATTTCAGTGTTATTTTAGTTTAAAATGTCATGTAAAAACTATGATTGAAAAAAACTAAGTTACATACTTTTTCATATTTTAAAGATGTTTTTTTTTACCATGACGTTTCATGTTAAATTACACTCTTTTAACTCTATCATGGGACCTTTTTGCCAATATCAAAGTATGAAAAATAAGAATAGGGTTTCCGATTTAACACAGTGCACACAATTCGTGACCTGATCCCATCTATGAAGGACAAGATTCCTGACATGCAATATCCCGGCGTCTACAAACTAAGCTGTATCTGCGGCAGCAGTTACATTGGGGAAACCAAACGACATGTCTCGGACCGTGTTCGTGAACACAAGGCAGATCTGAAACACGGCAGGACCAATACTTCTGCCGTGGCTGATCATTACTTTAATGCGGCTGGCTCACATGACATTCATTTCTCTAAGACGATGGTACTTTGCAAGCCAACTGGCTATCAACAAAAAATCGTTCACGAAGCCATCAATATACAGACAAAAACAAAATTTCAACCGAGACCACGGTTTAAAAAACTCAGCAATCATTGGAAAGATGTCATCAACCACTTTGGGTCATGACTTGAATTTGTGTAGCGAGGTGCAATTCCCCCCTCCCATCTCAACCCCTCCCCCCCTATCTCTGTTCCACCCCCGCCCTCTCCCACTGTCTCTTGCACAGCCCTTCCCCCGCCCACTCACTCTGGAGCCCTTATAAGCGGCTACATTTGGAGGCTTGCCCCCTCTTTTCTCTCCACCTGATGAAGACCGCTTGTGTTGCGATCGAAACGTCGTGGGTTTTTTGCTTTTAATTTAGATTTTTGTTTTCTATCTACGTGACTTTACGGAAAGAACCAAGAATATAGGGTTCCCCTTTCTGGCAATAAAACAGGAGGTGTTAAGATGTTCAAACACCAACTATATACCTTTTTGCAGGTCATCAAGTCTGCATTAACCACACACATCTGTGGCAAAACATGCAAACAAACTATGCTTTGATAATATATACATTGTCTTTGAAACTGATTGGCCTACACTAAAGACAGCCTTCCTTATAGCCTAGTTTCATCAGTATATGTACGCAGAGAACGCCAAAAGGCGAACAGGGCAAAGACAATGCACATATCAGAGCATTTATAGAGTATAGTAGAACGACACTACTGTATTGGCTCGGTATGGGGGCTGTAGGCAGGTGTCACGGGGGTCGTGCCGGGCCGTGACACTCTGCGTGAACCCAACAGGACACGTGACCGGAGAAGGGGGGGGGGGGGCAGGGGCCCCAGGGGGGTCACATGGTTGGGGTTTGGGTCTTCCCGAAGAATCGGGAAGGGGGGCGTGGCTTGGGACGGAGCCGGCCACGCCGGAGTGGTTATAAGCGGGGCGTGGACGGAGAGCTGGGCTGTTCTGTGCTGTTCTGCTGCTGGGTCATCTCTGGGATGAAGCTCTCCGGTCTCTGCTATGGACCAGGCAGCGGGTTGGGCTGTCCTGGTCCAGTGATGTAGTACCCCCGTGGGTTAGCTAAGTTAGGAACGGTGGCTACCACCTTAAATCGTGATGTTAAGTGTTACCTGTTGTGTCAGCTAATAAATAGTGTTGCCTCCAAAGTCCAGTGTGCGCCTGAATTTAACCCACTACACAAATATTCATGATCAGAGCAGGTTAGTTTGCATGTTCGCCACAAGTACTTGTGGTTAATCCAGACTTGATTCCTTGCAAAAGGTGTTTGCACATCTTAACACCTGCTGTTTTATTGCCGGAATGATTTTAGAACCTAGTTTTCCTTTTCATCCCCTTGTAACTCTGCATTGTTTTTTGTTCACGTGGAATGTGAGAGGCCTGAACAATGGAAACTCGAAAATAGCCAACCACGTGAGCAGGCTGGGGTTCGACAAAAAAGGTTTTTCCACCACGAGCACTCGCCCAGTGCACCGTCAAGTTGGGATTTAGAGAAGAGCCGAGCGAGGCCACAAATGCCTCGCTCGGCTTTCCGATACTCAAATGGATTTCGCATCACAGGCCGCAGGGTCGCGAAGCTCGTGGTGAATGGATTATTAGATTTAGCTTGTGGTAGATGCAGCTTCCGCTCGTGGCCCACAGGGAACACATGGACCGGTAACGCACAGCACGGAGGGAAACCTCGCAGAGACGGACTAATTGTGGGCCCTTACGGTTATATATGGGGTGTGTCCAGCATGTTGTACGTAATTAAATAATTATGTTTTACCACATTTGTATGACATTTACACGCAATTAACACATTGAGAATCATTTTAACAATTGGTAACTCAATGATACTGAACTAAATATTTACAAATGAACATATAAAATGTTAATTAAGGCAAACGTTATTTTTAGTTGTTTCAGGAAGCCTTACGGCTTACCCAGCATTCCGGCTTTGAGAGCTTTTACTAGAACCGAATCAATAAAATGTCGACGGTGACACATGCCATTGAACACATCATGACACCCTCGCTACCATGCGAGCCGCGTGAGCGTTCCATTCGCTCGTAAGCGATTCACGAGCGCATTCTGCGATTCGCTCATCATAATACTCCACGTCGTCTGCTCCACGGTGGACGTTGAAGACCCCGTGACGTCATTCGCAAGAGTCGGCCACTGTGCACTGGCGTGGGGGTCCACGCTTGTCAGATTTGAGCAATTACCCGCAAAAATTACTCAGTTCGAGATTATACACAGCAGCAATGATCGCCCCCTACTGGTAGACTAAATGCCCCAGGTCACTCTTGCAAATGAGACTCAGCCTCGTCTCTCACGTCCTCACCTGGCTACGCAAAATCCACTCGAAGAGAGCCGAGTTCAACAAGTCCGCGGTGTCACTCGGCACGGACCGCGCGTCGCATGAGCCAGTGGACCAGAGGGTGCTCAGAGGTAGCTCTGCAATATCCACTTCCGTGGGCTGTTCTCCCGCCACGATTCGGTGGCGCTGCTGTGTGAGAGATCCGTGCTGTGACACCGATGGCGAGATCACGGACACAATTTGGGGGGGGGGATCTTGTTCAAAAAGCTGCACTTGAGCTCATCAACATTCATGAGATGCACACACGTCGCGGGCGTCAACGCGAGGCATAGTCTTTAAAGTTCCGTACGCGTGCGCACACACGTACTTTGCAGGTGCCTGAGATTTCGAGAGCCAGCCTAACGTGCCGCGATTGGGATTCGTTTAATGTGTTCAAGACGTGGGGGGATTTGCAGGGCTGAGCCGGACGTGCCCGGCCACGAGAGCCCCCAGATTGCCCGCAGTGGCTGGGCCTCAGCGGCGGCGTTGGGTGCACCGAGGGTGTCCGTCTCCGCGAGTTTTTGGGTCTCGTTCCGGGGTGCGGTCGTTTGTTATTTCTTTCCGCAGGTTGTATAATTCAGAGACGCGTTTTACCCCTTTGCAGATAGACTGCAAGCCACCGTTGGTCACTGTGTGTACAGAATAATCGTAGTTAGTTTAACACCTTGTAGCAGGCTTTCACGACCAATATTATCCACAATACACCGGTGTACCCACAGCACACCGGTGTGCTGTGCTAGTAACTAATTGGCAGACTTGGTTCACGTGACAAACCTTACTACATGACTGTGTCAGGTGGTGGCGGGTTTAACGACACATTTATATTTACGCGATATAACCCAAAAAACTGCTATTGTATGTCGTCTTTATTGTTTGTCAGTACAGTAATACCCAGAGTTATGTATCCCCCTTTTAAGTTGTTCGCAAATTCGTCGTCACTTCATTAGTAACTCCGCCACGTTGTGATTTGCCGTCGCCTCAACCCCACTCACATCGCTGACGGCATCGTCCGTCCGTCCTTTCTCGTTATCCGTCGCCTCTCAGCCTTCGTGCCTTCACCACCGTACCTTGTCAAACACTTTGATTTACGTCATTTACGAAATTCGTCGTCGCACCTTTCCGAAATACATCCCCGACGTAAACAGGCGCATCGACGTATGTAATTGCGCTGCTCGGGGCATGATTGGACAATGCCCCTCACCGTTGTTTCACTTGGGGCATGAGCTGCCAAAGTTTCACAATTACCACCTCACTGCACGACATGGGTCGTTCCACTGTCTTGCCACCCTCTGCGTGCAAAAAGAAAAAAAACGTTGATTCCAAATTTTACGCTGCTTCCTTTCTCGTGAATTTCTGAATATTTTTTAACGGCTATTAAATAGTCATCATTGATTTCAGCAGTTTTGCCGAGCATGTTTCTTAGCAGTGTATTATTGCGATTGATAAATCATTCAGATTACACAAGCCTGTATTGGATACAAGACAAATTCGCCCATAGATGCATTGTGGCAGGTTAGTGCTTTGCGCATCTGCCGTTCAGCCACTTGGCATTCACTCAGTCATTAGGGTCCTCCTGCTGGTCGTTAATTTTCAGCGAGGCATTACCATCGCCGCAGTGTGGATATTAAAGGCTGCGTGACATCCTCCTGCAATGATAGGCCATTGTGAGCCACTGTCACTGCCACTGCTCACATTCCAAAGCCCTGCGTCTGCAGCTAAAATGCAGCAACTCAGTTACAGAAGCCTACGTTTGCAGAGAGGGTTAATAGCATGATTATGTCCTTGCAAATCTGCTGACAAATGAAATACGATGTGTTTTTCTCTCCAGAATCCAAGTCTTAAGTGTCTGATATCAGCTCTTGCTTGTACCCAGTTTATTGGTACGCCAGGAAGTAGATATTCATGCTTAGATTTTTTGCAGTCAATATTACGGTCAATACATTATTTTCGGGTTGGGCCATATAACAAAAAAACTACGGTGAACCAGGAAGTTGATCGCTTGCCGCTGCATTGGCTGTGGCAGCGTTGGCTATGCCATTGGCTGTGCCGTGGGCTGTGGCAGGATAGCTTACTCGAGTAAGTACACGGGTTGCAGTTTTAAGTTGACAACAGACTATTTGTTACATGTTCTATCGGACACATTTCTATATTAGTACTCCTTTGTGATTACAAATGGGCACGCTCCCACGTCATCCAAAGGGGACTTATGCTCATCGTCGCAGTATTTTGATCACGGAAAACGCAACTAACCTTTTTTACTGGCTTATCAGCGAACTCCCTGCAAACGCTACGACGGAGTAATCAGCGCGCACTTACTCTGCCACTGCATTTGGGCGACGTCACCAGGCCGCCTGTTTCGGACGACAGGCATTGTTCGTTAAGTAGTGACGCATAAGAAAGAGTTGAAAATAAGTGTAAACGCTTATCCACGATGGCGTCACCCCCATGATGATTGCGAATCTGAGAAGTTCCACTCTGCATTGCGTTTTAAAGCAGCGGTGCCCAAAACCAGTGTGGGTCACCTCACACTAACGGGTCATGAGGCGTGCTTTCTGCGTTCACACGTGTCGGCACATATCGCTCACGTGTTCATGCGTTGCATTCGCGTTCAAGTTATTGCAGGAACAAATACATAAGAGGTGGCTTTCACTCAAAATCATCTCTCATGTCGCCATCGACAGGGATTGTGAAATAACGTGCTCTGCTTTCTATTTGACTCGCCCACACTGGACATCTGTGAAAAAGAGCTTTATAGCTCATCGGATTCCTCCCGCAGTCTAAATAAAGATACTGATTCTGCTTTTGCTCTGATTTCTATTGACTTCAATGGTGAACTTAGTTTTTTTTTCTTCACGTTATTTATTTTGTCGTTTTTGTAACGCAGGACAGTCGCTTTTGCGGACGAGACTCGTCCTGGTCTCTCGAGTTTCTCAACCTGCTTTCCAAAAACTACATCTGAGTCCTGACGAGCGGTGCAAACATTTTCTTGATTGAGCGTGGCATTCATGAAACCGGTGTGGGGGTGGGGGGGGTGGAGCAGTGGCTGCTCTGTGAGCGAGAGGGGGCCGATTGTTGGGACCGAGCAAGGAGGCCAGGCCTTGGGTGAAGAGAAACACGGCACCAACGCAGGAACCCCCCCTCCGCCTGGCGTCAGCCTGCAAAAGCAAATGGGGCCATCGTGTAGTGAGCGGAGTAAAATGCGCATCTTAACCTCATTTGGCTGGGTTCTGTAAAAGCCCACAAATCAAAGCGGAGTCTCCCTCAAAATTCGGACTGCATTGAATTATACACCCACGTGCAAATTATAAATAAATGTGGAACCATACGTGCCTCCGAGCCGGTCCCTACAAGGGGCCCTCATCGCGCTCTAGTAATTTGAATGGAGCTCAGCATTTGAGATGCATTATTACATCAAATCATAACGACGTCCTTTCCAGAGTGTAAACACACACATGCCGTACATGGTGTGCTTTGCATTTGTGTGCAGCCTTTATTGCACGGCGTATATACTCATCACACCGTGATCAATAAATAATTCACGTTTTTTTTTCCGATCGACTGGTTGGTCGAAAGCCTCCCCATGCCGTGTCAGTCGTTGGTCAGCGCAGGTTTGTGAAGGACGGTGGCCATGGCTGTGGGTTAAAGGTTGGGGCTTGCTGGATTCCATAACGGATCGTGGGATCGCTGCCTTTCCCTCCCCCCCCATGCATGGTGTGGGGCGGCCGAGCCGCGTCATAAATAAAATATATATAAATAAATAACGCTGCACCTAATATGTCGCGACAATTTATTGATATTTTGGACGTTGTAATGGCCTCTATTAGTCTGAGAGTAGAAATTTTCGAATGCTATAAATGCATCCTCGTCAGACTTGCTGCTTCGCACGGCCGGGTTTTTGAAGCGAAGGTTGACTGCTTTCCGTCCTCCTTGTTGTCGTTCCAACGTGGCGCTCCGCCACCTTTCCCTCACTGTCGATCGCAGGGACCACTTCCGGCTGACGCTGCTGGGGAAGCGAGCGACAAAGCAACCGCGGACACCGGCGACATGGATGGAGGCCATGTATGGAATTATGCGCCGAGCGTTTGCCAGCTGTGAGGAGCCAGGCGTCTTGGATTTTTTCTGGAACTGTTCGGCGTCGGGGCGGCCACTGTGGCAGATCGACCGTGTTTGCTCTCCCCTGCAGATGGAGTCGTGCTTGTCAGGAATCCGGTTGTGAAAGTGGCCCCACCTGACTGCCCCCTCTCGGATAGCCACAAATATCTTTTAAAATCACATTTAATAATATAAAAAGCTAACTGATACCTGTTTTGTTGGAAACATAACATTAGTAAAATTTTACACTTTCCCAAGTGTTTATTTTTACAATGTTGACACCTGACGCTGCTTAGGGAAATTTAGGAATCCACTCTCAATTGGTCCCAATCTCCTTCCTGCGACGAGACAAAAATCTTGGTTCCCTCCCGGGACACGGGACGGCGGAACGATGGGAGACATGGCGAACAGCACGGTGGATTTTCTGCCCAAGAGCCCTCGCTCGGAGGCGAACCACGACAGCGATTTTGGGTGCTCCCTGCCGGAGCTGCGGGGCCTCATGGAGCTGCGTGGGGCCGAGGCGCTGTGCAAGCTGCAGGACTCCTACGGCGACGTCTACGGCCTCTGCAAAAGGCTCAAGACCTCGCCCACTGAAGGTGAGGAGCGGTGGGGAGGGTGGGCGGTGGAGCCCCGGGCACTCTGCCTGGCTCGCGGCGAGTGCCGCCAGTTGTTTGCTTGTGGTGGCGGGCGCTGGCCCTCGAAGGCGCTGACGGAAAGGTTTCCCACCCTGAAATCGCTCACTGGCGCCGCTGCTGGCTGGGCGATGGGGGGGGGGTTCCCTTAGAGGGGGGCTCCAGGGAACTCCCCCCCTCCCGATAAGCGCAGTTGGCTTCGTGCGGTGCCAAATAAGTTCAACGTAAATAAGTAGAGGTGTATTTGGCCTACTCTTCCTCGTCTGGCCAGGCTTCTCGGAAGAGATGAGGCTACCCACGCTTCTTTAGCCCACCAGACGGAACCTGCCGATCGACTCACCGTGGTGAACCCATCCGTGCCGCCGGCTGGACAGAGGAAGTGACGGGGATGTACGAAACTTGTCCCTTGTGGCGCCAGGAGATAGGATCAAACCGGTGACCCCTGTATTGCATGTCCAGTGCGATAAACCGTTACACCATGGCAGGATCGCTGGCCCTGACATCGGAATTAAATGATTTCAATTCCGAGCGAGTTGTGTCATCGTTTGCTTTCATTCAAACCAAATCTTCTATTTCCTTGTATGTAGTCTTGCTTTGACACCCATGACGTTTTTGCCCACTAACTCGGGAGCCTCAAGCGTTCATTAGATTCATCCTGGCTCTGTTTTTTTCCTGTTCAAATCACGCACATTTGCGTTTTAGGGTAATTTTTTTTTATGCCGAACATTTTTATCTGCCTTTGTCGTCGCAACATAAATAAGCAGTCAATACACCTCCGCATATTTGGCCCTCCCCGTGAAAAAATATGGAAGCTTTTTTTCTTCTTCCCGTCAGCCGCACTGCATTTTTCAGAGCGAATAATCTCAGCGGTGTTGGTGCAGCACAAGCAAATACCGGATGTGTGTCGACATTCGGTACGCCATCGGCAAGGTCAGGCTCGCTCGAACCATTTGTTTGACACAAGAACACTCCGGATCGGTTTTGACAGTGTCTCATCAATGTAATTGTGAATCCGTGTTGTGACCTTTGCAGTTCATAGCAGCAGCCTCTTCTGCAGAGGTAGGCCAAGAAATTGCTTGCTGGCTGGGTGGCACACGTGATCGGAATTCCCAAACACCCTTTCCTAGTTGGCTATCCGCAGATCCTCACATCGTAAAATTGTATCACTTGCCTACTGCCATGTTCCTACAGCGGACAGCATGAACACAAGTGAAGTCACGTGTGACGACGCAGGCAGAGGCAGTGCAGCGAACATTTTAGTGAGCCAATGAGGGAGCGTTGCCGCCTGTTGCGGATCCGACGTCTGCGATCGTTACGGCTCCGGAGATCAGAATGAGGGGTCGCTTTGAAGCGGCTTCATCAGGTACAATCATCGTCGTCAAAAGTTTGAGGGATTTAGGACTGGAATACTCCTTTGTGGTGTATGGTTATTCGTTAGTTTCTTGTTAAGTTTTTTTTCTTTCTCATATATACAAATCTATAAGGGTCTGCAGATGAGAGGATGTTGGGTTACTTGGAACCGTGGATAAGCTCATCTTAGATGTGAGGGATTCGTGCCTCAGAGTGTTAAAATATACATAAAATATACTTCCACATGCATACATTATACATTAGATACAACGCGGCTTGGATGAATCAGGTGTACAAATGTGACGGGATCTCAAGATACGGTCCCGACAGGGCTTTTGAAGGGAGGATCGGTTTTTTTAAGTCACCATTTTTTGGTTGAGGCAGGAGGGCGGGGGGCTATCGTGCAGAGAGGCAACGTGGCATTGACTTTAGCGTAGGCTGTGGCAGTGATGGCTATGGCAGCTTTGGCTATGCCATTGGCTGTGGCGTGGACTGTGATGTTGGCTGTGGCAGCGTTGGCTGTGGCAGCGTAGGCTGTGGCAGCGTTGGCTGTGGCAGCGTTGGCTGTGGCAGCGTTGGCTGTTGATGAACACCCCTCGATGGAGGAGGGGAGCGGCAAGCATTTCCACGGTGCCCCACACCCCAGCGTGGTGAATGCTCGGCAGCGGACGCTGTCGCGGAGCAGGGGCCTTCTGTGTGTGTGCATCGTTTAGGTTGTGGGATTGGGCTGATGTGCTCTTGTTTTCTGTGAATCACTTTATCTAGTGGGGACAGGGGGAGTCCACACTTATTGCCGCTGCTAGTGTCAGGGAATTCTCGGGGGTGTCGGAAGCTCTGGGCGAAGATGACGTTTCAGCATTGACGTTGTTCATGCGGTGCCGGGAGGGTTACACTTTAAATTAATCAGTCTCCGATTTCTGATATTGATATTGAGGTTTTTGAAATAATATTTACTTTTGTGTACAGATCCCCCCCCCCCCACAGTGTGTTTCAGTCATGCTATCGGCATCGTGTTATGAGATGAAGAATCCTTTTGGAATTCCCTCACACAAGCGTGCCCCAGGTGTCAGAGAATGGGCCTACAGGGAAGGCTTTTTCGCGAGAGGCTTCTCACAAACAGAATCTCCCGCATAGCCACATTGAGGGAGCTCTCTCTCCCACTCACTCTGCTCCGCGGTTGTTGCGTGACAAACCGATGTTCGCAATCTCGTCCAATCTACATACTTAGTCCAATCAAGTGAAAAGCAAATGTGTGATGTCTTGCGTGCAATTAATGATTGGTGGCTGGGCCTAGCCAACGAGCTATGCTGGAGGGGTGCAGTTGAATGACTGACTGCGTTACAAACCCGGATTGGAAGTGGAAGCTCAGCAGTGCCGGCTCAGCGCTCTGACCTCGGAGCCTCCGGCGCCTCCGCTTTTAGAACTAATCTAATATAATCGTGTCTTTGGTATTTTCAAAGCAACATAATGGCATTGCTCGATTTCCTTTAAATTAGCGTGTGTTTTGGTTGTAACCTTGGACTGAACAGCACTTCTGCTTTGTACACTTAGATCATGTTTTTCGGCTCCTGTACAGTGCTGCATGTGCATTGGCGGCTGCTCACCTCACTTTTAACCCAAACTGCTGACTCGTTGGTTCCCCCCTCCCGCACACTTAATTGTGTTTGGAAACATTTTTAAATCTATAAAACAAAAGTTATCATCCAGAGCGTTCGACCTGTGCGTGCCAAATAAGGGTAATCAGATTACGCACTGTTACCCGTTTCTGCCTCGGCAATCCGATTATCTTAATCTGTCACTTGTAATGTGCTGCCGCGCGTCTCTCGTCGTCGTCTCGCCCTCATGGCTCGATGGGGGCGGCCCCCCCCTTTCTGCCCCCTTCCTGCCCGCCGTGCGAGTGGCCGAGTTGGTGAGCGAGGAGCAGCTCCGATCTATCGGCGTGCTCCAGCGCTTCTGGTTGACAGTGGCCCTGAGTCGGTGACATCCGTCGGCGTTTTGGAAATCGCCTCAGAGTCTTTTAGGATCAGAATCTTTATCTATCCCTGGAGAAATCCGGTGAGCTATGAAGCTATATTTTTTACAGATGTCCATTAGGTGGCGGGTCAGAAAGTTACAACAACAAACGATACAAAAATATCAGGGATGCAAAGTATAGGGGAGGTACGCAAATGTCTAAAACTAACATACAATCGATGAGGTATGTAAGTTCAAATTGAATCTTGACTTAAAGCTTTCGTGACTGCAGGAATTCATTCTCTTTGGGTCTTTCGGTAAAGTTACGTAGATAGAAAAAAAAATCACGACGTTTCGATCGCAACACAAGCAATCGTCCTCAGGTGAAATGTTTTATTCTCTAAGAGTATACGTTCAAATTGCATAAGTACACCAATTCCCATGCTTGGGCATGGCAGCAAAACAAAAGCAAGAACGGTCCCAGACCACATCAAAACAACAACGCACATTAAAATGTAACTATCGATACATGGGTAAGGATCTAAGTTACAAATCACGTTTGCAAACGCAGTTGCATCCAGCAGGAATCTTCCGCCTCGGGATATTTTTTTAAGGAAGATTCACGCCTGTGTCCATGCAGCGCTACTTTTGAGCGTAGAGGGTTCGCCAAAGTTCCTTCTTCCAAACGAGGCAAACCGTAGAAGACAAACGTTCCTCCAGGGCGGGGATGTCGCAGAGCACAGAGAGACTCCGCCACATCCTGTGCCGCGTATCTGTCACTTTCTCCTCGCCTGCCCTCTGTTCAGCCCTCATTTCATCTCCGTGACGTTTCTCTCGGCCTACTCGTTCGTGTACGCCATGCTAACTTCTTTCGCACCGTACGTAGCCAACCATGCTAATCGGAGGTGCGGGGGCAGGACAACAGACTAACAGACAAAAAGGCGTTTTAAAGAAATTAGTTTTTAAATCCAGATGTAAAAGTGCATAGCTCCAGTGGCATCCTAATATCAGAAGGAAGAGCGTTCCAGACGGCCGCAGGAGCGCACCCGAAAGTGCAGCGCGGTGTGTGTGGCGGCGTGGCATGCCGGCCACTTCGCGCTGCGTTCCCACCACCACCACCACCACCACGGGCGTGCCGGCCACTTCTCGCTGCGTTCCCACCACCACCACCACCACGGACGTGCATGCTGGCCGGGCGTGCATGCTGGCCGGGCGCTCGACGCGACGCAGGGGGCGGAGCGCATTCACCCCGAGCCTCACAACAACGTCGCGGTGCCAGTGCCGCCCGCGAGGTTGGTGGCGCAGTTCGACTGCCCAGTGGCGCTCGTGTTAAACTCACACGCCAGAAAATTACAAAGAGTGGTTCGAACTTAAATAGCCGAAACTAACCCAACAAGGTGTTTAACGTATTTATTTTTTTAATTCCTGACCCCCCCCCCCCCCACGCTGGCTGTGGAGGCTAGAGGGTGGTGGGCGGCTCGTGGAGCCTGGGCACTGATGCTCACCCTGGCATGGTTCATGGCTGTCCCAGTGCTGTTGGGGTAGAGCCACGCTTTCCAGTGGTGTTGGAGACGTGGCACCAGTGTCCAGCATGTCACGTGCACATCGAGTGCATTTTGTTTATCCGGTGGGAACTCAAGGGATCAGGAGGAGTCTCATTTGCAAGGGGGACCTGTGTGCTGGACAAGTAGAGAATGTCAAAGATAAAGATCCCCTGTATAGCCTTAACAGACTGTTGGGGCAAGAAGTGCTGTTAGCGAGAATATCACACACGCATGCGTACGCACGTAAGGGGCTGGGATTGCACGGCGTACGTGATAGAGTTGCCAAGTGAAGTGTGGAGTGCGCCGCCTTATCTCTATCATGGAGATGATGTGAGGGATGAACACAGGACAGGTATGGGAAGTGAGAGATATTCCAGGGAAGAGATTGGGAGGACAGACGACGCAGTCACGGATGAACGCTGTAAATTATTCAAACAAGCGCAGCCGTGGAGGTTATCGTCCCGTGAAAGGTGTTCGTTGATATGCTAGGTTTTTTTCCCCTCCCCCAAGCGATGTGTGGTTATTGCAGAATGACCGATCGGTAGCCCTTTGCGGTGTGCGGCGATTACACCGCGTTCTGTCCTTTGTGCGTGCGGACCGCCCGGACGTTAGCCGGCTTTACTGTCACATCCAAATGATCTACAACTGTACCCCTTCCCAGATATTGCACCAGACTTAATCCCAGGGAGTCGCCGTGGACACGCCTTGCACGGGCACACTCACGTGTGATTTTGCCGTGTGAGTACAGCTGTGCCGAGCGCTGGCACGCTGGTCAGGGCGCTGCACATCGCAACGTTGCCGTGGCCGAAGTGGCTAAAAGTTGGTGCCCAAAGTGGCGCCAGTGTTTGGATGGGTGACCAGCATGCACAACGGGTGTTATTGGCTGCATGGGTACCTTGTGACTCTGGTGGTGATGCGACATCTCGGGCCATGTAAGACACATCGTGAACGATCACCCAATCGGAACCTTCAACGGCAATCCGTTAAAAATCCACGCACCTACTCCGGAAGCAGTCGAATGGATATCAAATGTCAACATCAATTTGTAATCTGTTGTAATAGCCAAAATGCCATACGAAAGAAGAAGTAAAATGTATTGTTGTATTGCACTATGCTCCAACGTCTATGTTCCCTATCTTCACCATCACACACTGACCATCGTGGCAAGGTTTAGTAAAATAGCCTTCAATGACCCGCACGCCTTGGGGAGGCCATCATCCGGCAATGGAATTGAAATTAGGGCCATTCAAATGTACATGCAATTGGCAGTGTGTGTATCTGAACCAGACGAGGGTATTACTGAGGTTGACTTGCTGTGCAGTAATAATTATAATAATAGGCACCTTAACCAAGACGCCTTGCTGGGTCACGTAACTGGGCTGTTGTTCAGAGGAATTCTGCTGAGGATGTCAAACCGATTGCATCGCTCTAAGAGGAGAGACAAAGACGACTAGGCATTGCGCCGTCCGTGCCACCCCTGCCGTAAGCTGCACTCACGAGCGGAAGTCGCCCTTCGGTGCTCGCCGGTCCGCACGCTATCGGCGCGGGAAGTAAACGCTTGCAAGTGTATTAAAAATAAACCTCATTACAATGACGCAAACGCTTTGCCACAGTCACTGTTTCCTTAATGAACCAGGCCAAATAAAGCTCAGGTGTTTGCGTGCGCTAATTGGTGTTATTGCATGAGAATTAAAAGAAGAAATTAAAGGGGGTAAGGGGCGGGCGGAGCGTTCGTTATCAACAAAAATCTAAATCAGGCGACTTAATTTAAGCCATATTGGGGGAGTTGTATTTCATAAAGAAAGAAAACGTTGAACAACTATTAAATGGTATGAATGATATTGTATTTGCATTGTGTTAATTGCCCTCTGCCGGAGTCTTGTTCCGTACGCGTGACTCATCACGCGCGCAATCTCTCCCGGCGTGGCTGGAGGAACGCTGCGGCGCTTCCACGGCACAGCGTCCCCTCATGTAACGGCACGAGGCGCCTCGAGTGGGCGACACGGCTCTGACCTCGGTGGGAAAGAATTGCGCCGGTGCAATAAGGCATCTCTTCAGAACACGTTAAAACAATGTGTCAGACACCCGTGCGCTGCAATATGGTGGGATATTTTGGTCGGCTTTAATTAGCGCCAATTCGATTAGCGTATGCACGCGCGTTAAAGAATCCCTTATTCGAAGGAGGAGCGCAGGGTGCAGGTGTCACTGAGTGCACCGTGCAAGAGGCTGCATCGGCCTAAACTAATATCGCATGTGCTGAGCGATCTGGCAATCACAAATGACAGCTCAGCGAAGTGGCTTATCATCGTTGTGTGGACATTTATTGCAGCCAAATGCTGTGAACGCACGTTGATTCTAAATGTGGAGGGGAAAACTGGAGGACCTGGAGAAAAATCCACGCGACCACGGGGAGAAAGACACGCAAACTCCAAATATACAGGTGTCAGGGTTGGGATCAACCACATCAATTCCATACACCCACATCTATCAAATTCACCATGGAAGTGGAAAATTATGGCAAGCTACCATTCCTGGATGTTTTGATCGAGAAGAGACCTGATGGCTCGTTGGGACACTGTTTATAGGAAAGCCACCCACACGGATTCCTATCTAAAGCCTGTCTCCCACGATCCTGGTGTCTATAATCTGAATTGTGTCTGCGGCAGCAGTTACATTGGTGAAACGAAGCGACATGCCTCAGACCGGGTTCGCGAACACAAATCAGATTTTAAACACGGCAGAACCAACACCTCGGCGGTGGCGGATCATTGTTTCAACGCTGTGGGCACACATGACATTGTTTTCTCCGAGACCAAGGTGCTCTGCACCCTCGGGCGACCATCAGAGATTTTTTTCATGAAGCCATCCAGATATACAAACACAGACAAAACGTTAATCGAGAAGATGGATTAACATTGAGAAATCAATCATTGGAAGGACGTGATAAACCACGTTAAGTTTTAACTGCTATGATTTTCACTCACCCACCCGTGTCGTCTTGGTTTCCGGTTACTAATTCAAGCTCATTGACATGCTAATTTCTCCAGCCCCACTCGTCCCTGCACACCACAAACCCTCCCCCCCTCTCCCCCGTGAATTTTCTGCAGCCACCACTCGACAAAAATCCTCCCCCCCACTTCCCCCCCTCCCTTGCCTAAATGAAGCCACAACAGCAGATCATTTTCTCACCTGAAGACGGACGCTTGTGTTGAGACTGAAACGTTGTGATTTCTTTTGTAATTTTTCTATCGATCTGACTTTACCGAAAGAACCAGAGAGTTTTCAAAAGCGCATTTGATGCCTCGGCAAATTTGGGTGCCTAATCTACGTGGAAGCACTAACTAATGTGGCAGACATTTTCAGTTACCTCAGACTTTACAAAGAGTAACTCACGGCAAATTGTGAATGCTCACGTGATTGAGGAAGACACAGCTATGTTCACATCTCGTCGAATGCTAAACGACCGCAGGAGGCGGCCTCGCACAATGAGCGGCTCGTTTAGCTCGGGGCCTCTCACCCGTGACCACGGACACCGTCGGATCTCCCGTGCGGCCCGACCTGCAGTCGCGTCCACAAACGTTACTTTTCGTTTAAATCAGATTTCACGTTCAGACGGATTTAGTGTTTTAGCCGACCACAATACTCAGTGTCTAGGAATGAAAACGATCGTCACCTGTCACTTGGGGAAAAAATTTTCATTTGTCAACTGAAAACGGACGGCGTGTTCTCAGGGCACCAGGGGTTAAAGTGTGATTTCAATCCGCGTTGCTCCATCCCTCTGCCCTTTCTCTCTGCTCTGAAGGCAACGCTGCTGTTAGAAACGTCAGTCGAGTGTATGCTTAGATCACGTTGTCACACTGTGGCAATACCACGCGGTGAATTATTTTTGGTATTTAGAAATGCACACTTTTGCCATTTTTTTTCCAGCATCGTTGGTCTGACAGTTGCAGAGCTGGATGCTGAGTGGGCTGGTGGAACTGAGGATTGGCGCTAAGAATTAGTGACAAGGGGCCATCCATTTAGTACGGCCCCCCCTCCCTGTACGCACGTGTACTTTTTACCCCCCCCCCCCCACCTGCATATGTACGCTTGACGCATCCCCCATACCCCGAATTCTATAGGTCCGATATTTAATCCACGTAGAAACGATCAAGGAATGAAATTATTTAACTAATTTGAAGGCCAATGTAGAGAAATGATTATCGAGGCTTCACCCCCTCCCCCCGTTTCATATGCATATGTACATTGTCAGTAGACCCCCCATACGTAAGCGTACGCATTTGGGTTAACCCCCCCTCTCCCCTCCATGCGTACGTACTAAATGGATGGCCCCCAATAGCCAATCTGCCCAGACCTTTTGACTCACTGCTCATAAGCATCTGCAGCCCCCACCCCCACGCTATGCAGTTAATCTTTACGTGAACCCGTCTATATGAATATAAAAATATATATCTTACAACAAGAATGGAAGGCAATGCGGAGACTGCCCGCACAATACATTCCTAACCATACAATGGCTCCATCGGTGTAGCATCGACAGAGCGGTGTCTCGCACAGCGATAAAACCTCCCACGCGTAATCATCCACCGCCAGAGGGACGTCACGCGTCCTCGCGCAGCTGCGGAACCAATGAGCGGAGCCCCACAGCACGCGCGGGCGCCTGCAGCGCCCCATTCATCCACCGACTCGAACTGGCGCGTCGCATTGGTGGCATGGCCGCTTTAATACGGCGGACCTTTTCCTTTCATCGTATCCCACTCACTTTGTCTTCCTCTTCATATCCAAAGGTTACTGGGAGCATTGTCCTATTTCGGTCTCTGTCAATGCCTGCCGTGGGCGGCGGGGGGGGGCGGCGGGGTGGCGGTTCGCGCCCGCCGCTTTGAACCCGGCGACCTGAGTTTGATTCCCAGCCTAATCTAAGTTTGATTCCCAGGCTAGCGTCAGTGGTGAGTGATATATGCACCTATCCCAGTTTCTCTCCCCTCAACAACCCAGGCCGACCGGCACGGCGTAATTCCCAACGTGCATCTCTTGAGCACTTTCAAATTCTCTGAGCGCTTTCCATTCGCTGCAACGCGTTCCGTTTTCCCCGTTAATTTCCATGACTCTGATCCATGTGTTATAGCGGGTCACATGCAGCCATTACATTTGTAAAATATAGTTTCGAGCCCAAAAGCATTTTGCAAGGCGTCATGGAATCCACACGTGTTTTTTTCTTCCCTTTCATAGTAAGAAGTTATAGTTATTAAATGCTACTTGTCTGTGCCAGAGATGCTGTAGTCCTGCTTCTGTCATGGGATATTGCAGTCAGGTGGTTTAGATTAGGTCATTAGAATCCTTATTTAGAAAGTGGTAAAAATTTTGATTTGAGACTTTCATGACTGCAGGAACCCATACTCTTTGGTTCTTTCGGTAAAGTCACGTAGGTATAAAATAAATCACGACGTTTCGGGCGCAACACAAGCGTCCGTCATCAGGTTTGAAAGCATGATCTGCTGCTGAGGCAGATTGTTTTAAAAGGTTTGAAATGGGTGTAGCCCAAGGGTCATAAAGAAGTGGCCGGGGCTAGTGATGTTAACGTGAGAAGTTAGCATGTAACTGTAAGATAGGAGGAGAGCGGCCTCCTGGACGAGGGCACGGAAGTGGCTATGTTAATGTGAGAGATTAGCATGAAATAACAGCTGACATAGGCAGGTAGGTTGGAAAAATCACAGTCAGTTAAGACTTTACCTGGTTAATAACGTCCTTCCAATGATTGCTCAGTTTGTACCCATCCTCTCAGTTGAAGTTGTGTCTGTGTTTATATATATGGATGGCTTCATGAACAAATCTCTGAAGGTAGCCGGTAGGTTTGCAGAGCACCTCCGTCTTGGAAAAATCAATTTTGCGTGAGCCCACAGCGTTAAAACAATGATAGGCAACGGCAGAGGTATTGGTCCTACCGTGTTTCAGATCTGCCTTGTGTTCACGGACGCGGTCCGAGACATGTCGTTTCATTTCCCCAATGTAACTGCTGCCACAACCACAACTCATCCTGAGGGCTTGGTGTACGTGCTCCAACTCACTAGCTATGTGGTGCTGGTCGGAGATGCAACGGACCCTATGGTGTAGTGTTTTGATAAGGGAATTCTTCTGAGCTGGATGGTGGTGGGAGTCAGGCTTTAGATAGGCATCCGTGTGGGTGGCTTTCCTGTAGACGGAATGTCCCAACGAGCCATTAGGTCTCTTTTCGATCAAAACATCCAGGAATGGTAGTTTGCCATCCTTTTCCACTTCCATGGTGAATTTTATAGACGGGTGTATGGAATTGATGTGGTTGAGAAATTGATTCAGTGCTGGCAGGCCATGTGGCCAGATGACGAACGTGTACCCCAATGGGTTCTCCCTTATCACCGGCTACCTTCAGAGATTTGTTCATGAAGCCATTCAGATATATAAACACAGACACAACTTCAACCGAGAGGATGGGTACAAACTGAGCATTCATTGGAAGGACGTTATTAACCAGGTAAAATATTAACTGACTGATGTTTCCATCCTACCTGCCTATGTCAGCTGTTATTTCATGCTAATCTCTCACATTAACATAGCCACTTCCGTGCCCTCGTCCAGGAGGCCGCTCTCCTCCTACCTTACAGTTACATGCTAACTTCTCACGTTAACATCACTAGCCCCGGCCACTTCTTTATGACTCTTGGGCTCCACCCATTTCAAACTTATAAAAACAGTCTGCCTCAGCAGCAGATCATGCTTTCCCACCTGACGACGGACGCTTGTGTTGTGCCCGAAACGTCGTGATTTATTTTATTTTATACCTACGTGACTTTACCGAAAGAACCAAAGAGTATGGTAAACAATTGCCTGTTGCAGAGAGCTGTATGAACTCCCCGCGTCAGCTGCCACTCTTCATCAAAGAAAAAAAAAGCTGTTGAAACGTGGCTGCAGGGACGGCTGGGTGAAGGATAATGTTTATAAGCTGACCCACACAAAGTGTGCCACCCTGAGCACACCGTTTCACGATTATTGCTATTGTTTGTTACGTAAGCAGATTTGTGGGGATTGCTGAAAAGGGCCTTGCAAGTTGTTCGGGACGATTACTGGATTAGTGCAGAGTGTCTTCGACGTGGAGGTCTTACATGCAGAGGTGTCTTACATGCCACACGTCTTAGACGTGGCGTGTCTTACAGGCAGCCCTGTCTTACGCAGCCTGTCTTACGCGCGGCGTGTCTCACGCTCGGTGTGTCTCACGCTCGCCTTGTCTCACGCGCGTAGGTCTCATGGACGTAGGTCTTACGCTCGGCGTGTCTCACGCCCGGCGAATCTCACACACGGAGATCTGACACGTGGAGCCAGAGGGAGAGTCGAAGCGGGCCGCTCCAATGGAAGCTATTTTAGTCACCGTACTCTTGACCAATAATCAAGCCCCTGCTACGGTCTCCTCAGGTCATGGGCCTGCTTTTTTATTCAACTCGCCAAGTAGACATAGCACAATTTTCACGGCATTTCCAGAGAGCCGTGGCACATTTCACAATGTAGCGCTGCGCTCAGGCAAATCCCCATATGCTGCACAAAATACATAGGGGGACAGAGACAAAGATCCCCCTTGTAGCCTTATCAGACTGTCGGGGCAAGTGATGTTAGCAAGCACCTATGAAGGCCCGAACGGCACACGAGGGGGTGGGTGGCCAGCACCACGCTCGGCCGCCTTTGTCTCCCTTGTGGCGATGTGTTTACGTACTGTACTAGGTACTCATTTGAGGCTGAGTCGACCTAGAGTAGGCCCAGGACCGGTGTGGTACCCCCTGTGTGTGTGTACCCCTTTGTGTGTGTACCCCCTGTGTGTGTGTGTGGTACCCACTGTGTGTGTGTTGTACCCACTGTGTGTGTGTACCCACTGTGTGTGTGTGTGTACCCCTGTGTGTGTGTGTGCCCCTGTGTGTGCGTGCCCCTGTGTGTGTGTACCCCTAACCGCCGGTTGGAAACATTTAGGCTGGCCTGCCTACGATCCATCCTGGGTTTGACCAGGCTGGATTGTGTGAGGAGCTCACAAATCCTTGAAAGATCTGGGCAAAGTCCCATCGGTGAGCTCCTCCGGCAGGCAAGGCTGCGTTGGCTGGGTCATGTAGCCCGCATGCCCTGCCACCGCATGCCTAAACAGCTTTTATTCGGCCGGATTGAGGGGGCTAAATGGGCGTGGCACGGGCTAGAGAAGAGATGGAGTGATGTGGTACAGGAGGACGTGGAGCTGAGTGGACTTGCCGATGACTGGTACCAGCGGTGTCAAGATCGGCCTCAGTGGAGGAGGCTCGTGAAGGACGCTACTGGGCAGTTGGAGGCAGTCGCCCTCCAACAACAACGGAGGGCGGAGGAGCGACGCTCACAACAACAAGCGGAGCGCCGGGTGGCTAAAGCACAGCAAGTTGGCACAGTAGGGGGCACAAGTGGTGCATCAGCCAGTCATCTCGGTCAGTCGACCCGTGGCACCTGGGTCTGCCCCGTGACCTCCTGCCAGCGGGCGTTCGACATTTCATGTGGCCTCAAGGTGCACTTGGCCTGGCACAAGCGTCGTGGTGACGTCACCGCCACTTAGTGGCGAATGGCGGTTGTTGTTGTTGTGTACCCCTGTGTGTGTGTGTACCCACTGTGTGTGTGTGCCCACTGTGTGTGTGTACCCACTATGTGTGTGTGTACTCACTGTGTGTGTGTACCCCCTGTGTGTGTGTGTGTATTGTACCCACTGTGTGTGTGTACCCCCTGTGTGTGTGTGTGTGTTGTACCCACTGTGTGTGTGTGTTGTACTCTGTGTGTGTATGGCGGTTGTTGTTGTTGTGTACCTCTGTGTGTGTGTGTACCCACTGTGTGTGTGCCCACTGTGTGTGTGTACCCACTATGTGTGTGTGTGTACTCACTGTGTGTGTGTGTGCCCACTGTGTGTGTGTACCCACTATGTGTGTGTGTTGTACCCACTGTGTGTGTGTATTGTACTCTGTGTGTGTGTTGTACCCACTGTGTGTGTGTTGTACCCACTGTGTGTGTGTGTGTTGTACCCACTGTGTGTGTGTGTTGTAACCCCTGTGTGTGTGTGTTGTACCCACTGTGTGTGTGTTGTACCCCCTGTGTGTGTGTTGTACCCACTGTGTGTGTGTGTGTACCCACTGTGTGTGTGTGTTGTACCCACTGTGTGTGTGTGTTGTAACCCCTGTGTGTGTGTGTTGTACCCACTGTGTGTGTGTTGTACCCCCTGTGTGTGTGTGTTGTACCCACTGTGTGTGTGTGTGTACCCACTGTGTGTGTGTGTTGTACCCACTGTGTGTGTGTGTTGTAACCCCTGTGTGTGTGTGTTGTACCCACTGTGTGTGTGTTGTACCCCCTGTGTGTGTGTGTTGTACCCACTGTGTGTGTGTGTGTACCCACTGTGTGTGTGTGTTGTACCCACTGTGTGTGTGTTGTAACCCGTGTGTGTGTGTGTTGTACCCACTGTGTGTGTGTGTTGTACCCCCTGTGTGTGTGTGTTGTACCCACTGTGTGTGTGTGTGTACCCCCTGTGTGTGTGTTGTACCCACTGTGTGTGTGTTGTACCCACTGTGTGTGTGTGTGTAGTACCCACTTTGTGTGTGTGTTGTAACCCCTGTGTGTGTGTGTTGTACCCACTGTGTGTGTGTGTGTTGTACCCACTGTGTGTGTGTTGTACCCACTGTGTGTGTGTGTGTTGTACCCACTGTGTGTGTGTGTTGTACCCCCTGTGTGTGTGTGTTGTACCCACTGTGTGTGTGTGTACCCACTGTGTGTGTGTGTTGTACTCTGTGTGTGTGTGTACCCACTGTGTGTGTGTGTGTTGTACTCTGTGTGTGTGTGTTCCCCCTGTGTGTGTGTGTTGTACCCACTGTGTGTGTGTGTGTGTTGTACCCACTTTGTGTGTGTGTTGTAACCCCTGTGTGTGTGTGTTGTACCCACTGTGTGTGTGTGTGTTGTACCCACTGTGTGTGTGTTGTACCCACTGTGTGTGTGTGTTGTACCCACTGTGTGTGTGTGTGTACCCACTGTGTGTATGTGTTGTACCCCCTGTGTGTGTGTGTTGTACCCACTGTGTGTGTGTACCCACTGTGTGTGTGTTGTACCCCCTGTGTGTGTGTTGCCCCCTACTGTGCCAACTTGCTGTGTTTTAGTCACCCGGTGCTCCGCTCGTTGTTGTGAGCATCGCTCCTCTGCCCTCCGTTGTTGTTGGAGGGCGACTGCCTCCAACTACCCAGCTGCGTCCTTCACGAGCCTCCTCCACAGAGGCCGATCTTGACACCGCTGGTACCAGTCATCGGCAAGTCCACTCAGCTCCACGTCCTTTTGTACCACATCACTCCATCTCTTCTCTAGCCCGTGCCGCGCCCATTTAGCCCCTTATATCCGGCTGAACAAAGCTAATTAGGCATGCGGTGGCTGGGCATGCAGGATACATGGCCCAGCCAACGCAGCCTTGCCTGCCGGAGGAGCTCACCGATGGGACTTTGTTCAGATCTATCAAGGATTTGTGAGCTCCTCACACAATCCAGTCTGGTTAAACCCAGGATGATGGATCGTAGGCAGGCCAGCCTAAATGTTTCTAACCGGCGAAGATGTTCCATTAGGGGGGTCCACGTTTCGCAAGCGTAGAGAAGGGAGGGAATGACTTTGGCCGAGAAAACCTGAAGCTTTGTGAGGAGCGACAGACCAGGTAGCTTCCACACAGCGTTACGCGACCGATGAGAGGATAATGCCGCTCGGCTGATTCGGAGTGAGACCTCTGCTGTTAAACCGGAGCTGGTTATGAGCACACTGCCCAAGTATGGGAAACTCTCCACTCTCTCCACAACTGCCCCATCACCGATTGGGAGTTGTTGGGGTGGAGTGTCCGATGGTACAAAATACCCAGGCAGGTGCTTCGTTTTGGTGGGGCTGATGGTAAGGCTGCATCTCTTAGGTGCAAGCTCCCGGTTCAGCAGCAGTGTCTCCAACTCCTCTAAATGAGCAGCAATTACGAGATCATCGGCATACATAACGTGGTTGAGCAATAGGGAGCCATCTCTTGACTGCACCCGGGCATCGATCAGCCTACCATTGCCAGAGGACATCCCTGTTGCACCCCAAGGTGAACAGGGAATGGCTCCGACTCCCGGCCACGTAGTTTTACCCGGGCCCGCTCACCATCATGAAGGTCCTTAATGATCGTGAGCAGAGGGTCAGGGACTCCGAAAGCACGAAGAGTCGACCGAGCTCAGGCCTACTGATGGTATCATAGGCCTTGACCAGGTCAATAAAGCAGATATGTAGGTCTTGTGGGAATTCCCTACACCTCTGCTGTAGCAGACAGAAAATATGGCATCTGTGCAGGACCACCCTTTTCTAAAACCGCATTGGGGCTCCGCAAGCCTTTCCTCAGCGTGCCTAGCAAGACGATGTTGAATAATCCTTGCCAGGACCTTTCCCGGCACACTGAGGAGTGAGATGCCCCTGTAGTTGTTACAGTTTGTGCGATCCCCCTTCTTAAAGAGGGGGACCACCAGGGCATCCTTCCAATCCTGCGGAACCCGTCCAGTGGTCCAGACTGTTGTTATGATGTCATGTAGGGGAGTCTGTGCACAAACAGCACCCTCCCTCAGCATTTCGCTTGGGAGATCATATCTGCCCGGTGCCTTTCCTGGTCTCAGACTCCGGATCGCCTTGAGTACTTCCTCACCAGATGGCACCTCAGCCAGCCACTCACATGGGGGTGACTTCTTCCAATATTTCAGGCACCGCAGCCTCAGCAGGGTCATCCCCACTTTGTCCACGATGTTTTCTAGGCTGAGGGATTTCCCCTCTCCCAGGACCTCACAGAAATGCTCCGAAAATTTGCAAACCTGTTCCTGGGGGTAAGAGATTGGATCACTGTTTTTTCTCCTAATGACGGTAATAGGTGTGGCGCTGCAGGTTACTTTTTTGATGGAGTTAAAGAGTGATTTGTGATCGCGGGCCATTGAGGCAGACTCCATTTCCTCAGCAACCCGCGACCAACACCCATCCTTGCAGCGCTACACGGCTCTCCGAACCTCCAAACGAAGGCTGCGGTAACCCTCCTCATTCTCTGACATGGGATGCTGTAGCCGATGAGAGTGGGCCTGTCGCTTTTTCTCAGCCAGCCTGGACACCTCCTCTGTCAGCCAGGGTCTCTGGGGAGGTCTGGACCGTGTACCCAAAGCAGCCATTGCAGCTGCATGAGCCACAGTCCTAAACCTCACCCATTTCACCTCGACATCAGGAGGAGTGGGTGACGATGCCAACCCCAGCAGCAAGCAATGATTAAATTCTCGCTTAAAACTTTCATCAGCTAGCTGAGACCATGCCACTTTGGGTTTGAATGGGGTCCTGGGTGTACACCCACCACCGGAGTGAAAGAATGGCAGGCGCATCTTACAGATGACAAGTCGATGGTCAGTGGGCAGATCAGCTCCCTGGTAGGTCCTGGTGTCAAGGACATGGGCCCACATCCTCTGTTCCGTCACTATGTAGTCCAACAGATGTTCTTGCTTGGACCCGGCATGCATCCATGATGTGTGGATGCGCCGATTCCAGAACACCGTGTTGGTAATTACAAGCCCATGGGCTGCACAAAAATCTAGCTGCCTTCTGCCGTTGTTATTGAGATGATCTGGCCCATGCCTTCCAATCACTCCAGACCAGGTGCCAGCATCATGACCAACTCAAGCATTGAAGTCGCCCAACAAGATGACTATCCCGAGGGGCCACTTTAGCTAGCACCTATGACAGGAGGTCATAGAAGGCATCTGACTCATCGGCCTTGCCTGCATCCCTCCACGGATATTCGTCTTCGGTGGGGGCATAAGTTACCATGACCACCACTCCTTACCTCTGGTTGATGGGAAGGCGAGCCCAAAGTAGCCTGGGGTTTACAGCTTTCCACAACTCGCCGCCACGCTCCCACGTCCCCTTCATTCTTTTGTTCAGAAGAAGAGCCACTCCCTGTTGTTTGGCAGTCTCCCCGAGTAGAGGACTGTCCACCCCTCATGGTGGCAGGAGCCAGAGTCGGTCCACCGGACCTCCTAAATACCACAGAGATCCAGGTGGTACCGGTCCAGCTTCCAACAGAAGAGTGACAGCCTCTCCTCCGCAGTGAGCATTCGAACATTCTACGTGGCCACACGTAGTGTTTTTTTGTTGTTTCTGGAGGAGCCCCGAGGGTAAGGATTCGGTCTCCTGGCTCCGCAAAATGGGGTTTGGCCAGGAGACATTATAGACGCCTGTCCCCCCGGGGCCTTCGGCACAAGCTTATTAATTATTATTTTGAATAGTGGTTTGGTGGTAATTAATTGAAGGTGGAGGGGTTACCAGCACCTCGAACCCGTCCAGAGACCCCATTTGGCCGCTGGTGGTTACAAACGCCATGAGGGGAATGGCCAATCTAAATTGGCCCTCCCCCCACGGCACTGCCCACACACACAGGGGGTACAACACACACACAGGTTACATGTTCTGGAGACCTCCCGTCTCTGCCGACTTCCCGTGCTGGCCGCCTCGCGCAGGGAGCCGCAGGGTGATCGTGAGCCACGGAGTTGGAGAGTCCCAGAGTCAGGGAGTCACGGAGTCACGGAGTTGGGGAGTAACAGATTTGGGGAGTCGCGGAGTCATGGAGTCACAAAGTCACGGACTTATGGAGCTGGGGAGTCGCGGAGTCGGGGAGTCGGGGAGTCGTGCCGTTTTGTTCACTCTCAGAGAGAGAGAGAATTATTCAGAGGAGCAGCCAGAACCGGCGCCGACAATTGTCCAAGCTCTGAGGTCCTACGTTAGGATGTTTTGCGAACTCCGTGAATGAGAGATTACACACAGTGAGAGGAAACCGGACAACCCCAAAAAACACCCCACGTGTGTTAGGAGGGTGGTAACATTACCAATGTAATGTGTATGAGCTCGGCAACAGTGATTCATTGATTAAAATCAAAACTTACATTTAGAATTCGTGTGGATTTCCAACGCATCGGCCTCTTCGTGGTTTCAGTTATCGCCTCCATCTCCCAGCCCGTGCCATCGTAACTTGTTCCCGTGCACTGCCACTCACGGTCGTTCGTTTTTCATATCCTAGTATCGGGCACACGACGTGGCCAGCAGTGGAGAGACCATGGTTCAGGGTGAAATGGCCCTGGTCTGTAGCCCCCCCCCCCCCCCGCACGGGCCACCACGGCGCACGGCCTGCGTCTCGGAGGCCGTCGGAGTGGCCCAGCCGCTTGGTCGGGGGGCCGTGGAAGAGAGCAAGGCGGAGGGAAGACAATCGCCCTCGCGTCGCACGCGATACAAACTCCTGCAACCACGAGAAGGAACAGGCCCGGCGTGGATGACCACCGTCCAATGGAACGATGAGATGATCGGCTCACGTGCGGCAGCGACATCGATCGTAACATCGCGGACACGTGAGGGATGCGACGGCGTGGGGTAGGCTTTCATCCAGCAGTGGATAGAGCATAGCTTATGATTTTGATGATGAAGTTGAGGGGTTGACGTTAGGCTCTGATGCAATATTTTGTCTCCCACTTTGCTTGGCGTCACGTATCCGTGTCTGTATGTATGTTGAACTTCTTTCGCACCGTACGTAGCCAGCCGTGCCAATTGGAGGTTGGGGGGTGAATCAGGACGCTGATGCAACACAAACGCCCAGCGATGAGAATGGGCACTTTGTCCCGGAGAGGCTTGGGACAGGAGACGCCGGTTTCTCAGCAGAGACTTTGTCTTGCCACATTGCCGATCCCACAGGATTCTACCTTCATGGCTTTACGGAAGCACTCACACGCAGCTCACGGGTTTATGCAACTGGCTCTTATATAACACGGCCAATTACCCATGCCCTCAAACGTTGGCATCTTATCACTAACGCCGTCTTCTCTGCTCTTGCAGAGTGTTTTTGTTTGTACATGAAAAGCTCTGCCCTGCTCATTGAATACAACCTCGTGGACCTCCTTTGTGCAGCACCACTCCCCCTCCTCCCCCCCCAGCCGAAGTTTGCAAAGTCATCTACTAGCTGCACAGTAACACATGGCGAGATGTCAACTAACTCGCCTGGTATACAGGAGGTTGTGGGGTCGATCCCGACCCTGACGCCTGCTGTATATTTGGAGTTTGTGTGTCTCTCTTTCTCTCCCCGTGGTTGCATTGATTTTTCTTTAGGTCCTCCAATTTTTCACTCAACATTTAGAATCAACATCGCACATTTAGAGTATTTGGCTACTATACATTTCCATGTGATGATAAGCCACTTCGTTGGGCTATCATGTGTGATGACCAGGTCGCTTCTGAAAAAGAGCTTCACAGCTCAGTGGGCCTTACCTGGTAAAATAAAAATAACTAGTTGAGTTGAATCTATGTCCTCTGCCTTAAACATCCTTGTTAGGAAGCTCATCTGAAGCCCCAGTGTCCAGTCTCGGTGTCTAAGAGCACGTTAATCTATTGGAGGAGTTTAAAGGAGCTGTTGCCTGGGGTGTGTATTGGACTCTTGAGTCGAGTACAAAAACTGGAGGCAATTAGCCGTGGATCTATAAACTTCCCAGGGGGGAGATGGGGGTGGCGGTCCCCAAATGTCAAGGTTCTTGAATAGGGCCCTAACATTAATAATAAAAACACGTTCACTGTATCTGCTTTGGTAAATATCAATAAAATATTCCTGATCTCGGGGGGAAGGCTATTTCCGCCATTTGCCCCGACCCCCCCTCCCTTCCCCTCCCCCGACCCCCCCCCCCTCCCCCCGCGTCTACACCTTGGAACTGCCACTTGGAAACGATCCCCCAGGAGCCGTCCAGCGGCAATCCCCAGCGGTGTAGGCGGACGACCCCGGGTGACCGTAGTGTGCTGGGTGGAGAAACGTCTCGTTACTCTCATTGTAAATGCTTGCGGGGTTTTTACTCTTCAACACACAACTGGTTAGTGTTGAACTAGTGACTCATCGGCGCATTTCGTTTACGTGACAAACCTTCACCAATTGGCTGCGTCGGGTGGTGGCGGATCTAACGACGTTTTTTATTTACGTGATCTAACCAACGAACATACCCCGGACTTAACTCCTCGCTCCCACAGAGTTGCGAGCGAGATGAACGTTGCCTGCCCATTTCATCACTTCGCCCGATGTGCGGCTAAGAGGTGTTGGGGGTGGGGGGGGTGATCAGGTTTTTTATGGTCAATTAGGTCACGTGCAGTAACAGTGCGCGATGTCCGCGGGAGCCGTGCTTTGCGCACGCTGTGCTCTTGACAGCTCGCGAGCTGCGCTGCAAGGCTCATCCTCTCCACTGCGGCAACCTACGGACGTCCGCAGTTTAGCCAGCGATTGTGGACGCGATAGCGTAAACAAAACGGGTAACGATGAAAATGAACCCCTTTATCAGCCGCCACGCGTATCTTGTGCAGTTCGGCCAAGGAATGCCGGATCAAGGTGAAAGTGACGCACTGTATCCGGCAGCCATTACACGGCTCCATCGCCGGCCTTGAGACGTTTCCATCGATGGCATTCATCCTCCGGGTGTGCGAAAAATCTGTCCGACTCGGAGGAGGAATTCACGAAGGAACTTGTGAAATGGTGCTCTGAACGAAAGAAAAAAAAGACAAACACTGCCCATGAAAGGATTCTGAGTGGCGAGAAAGATTTGAGACATGCTCGGCACCGAGAGGGCCTGGCGATGATTGTGGCGGACAGGGCCCCGAGCATGTCACTGCAGGAATTCTCTTGATCCTGACGGTGCCATACGCGCTGCTGTCAACGAATCTGGCCTGCAACATATTTCTCAAGTCAGCCCAGATAAATCAAAACGGTGCAGTTGACAGAAATAAACTTCGTACACAATACCACGGACCTGATCTCGGTACAAATAAATTTCCTACCTCCCAAACGCAGAGATGCCAACTCCCAGACTGCTTGGGTCAAATCTGGACAAGTGGTGACCCCAATGCTGTCGCAGTGAGAACACTGGCAGGAAAGCACCCCTGATGGTGATAAATCTTCTCCCACGTGGCACATTTGTAGTCTGCTCTACAGCTGGAGGCAACGCAGAATTCCGATTTTAAAAAAATATTGAAAATGAATAAAAATTATTTTCCTGACAATGCACAGACAGCAGACAATGTTAAGTTTCAGGTTGATTTTGTTTGACCAGATGAGAACTCTCAACGGGCCAGGGTAGGGCCTCATCTGAAGGAGTGAACCTGGGTCACCACAATGACAAAAGCAACAACAAAAAACTAAGAACAGCAATTAATCAAATGGAAATCAGAGCAAAAACAATCATGTTAAAGAAGAACGTGAAATTGGCGGACAAATATAACTAAATATTAAATCTAATGCGAACATTTTCAGAAAGAAAAGTTGTCTAAGACAAGTTACTCATAAAACTGTTTATGTAACGTGAAGTTACAGAAGCATGCTTCAAAGGGGAGGGCCTGGCACGGCTGGGCCCCGGATCCGCCTTGAGGAGCGAGCCTTCTGCCCCGTGCCCCGACTGCACATCTGTGAAAAAGAGCTTGCTAGCTCATCGGATTTCCCCCTCCAGTCTAAGTAAAGATTCTGATTCTGTGAGCGCTCGATGGGACGGAGCCGTGGTTGCTGTCTGCCGAGAGAGCGGTCCGTCCGCAGGGGCCCGCAGTGCCGGCCGTCACCTCGGGCCAGCGCAGACTTTTCGGTCACGGCTGTGAAAACACAGCTGGGTGGAGTGGGCATCACGAGATGATGACGACGATGACGATGTCGGAGATGATGATGACGACGAGTCGCGCCCTCTTCATGCTGGGTTATCGCGGAGCGCGCCACATGAGCGTCACTCTGCCCCAGTCGAGGTGGTAAAGAGACCCCAGGAAAAGATAACATCAGCTAAGATTTGAAAATCCACAGATATATTTAACAACGGTATTCTTAGCCATAGTAAAATCATTCATCTGCTTTGGCGCAACAACCTCATCTGGGCTGTCATGGAATGTAATGGTAGGTTTTTACCCTTTTAACTGGTACAAAACTGACACCTTTATTCAAGGCATCATGTTTGCAATGACCACAACACAAGTAGTCAATAAAGCAAACAAAAAGAAGCAACTCTGATAAGGATAATAATATGCACTGTCCTTGAAGTTGATTGGCCCACACCCGAGACGGCTTTCTTTAGAGCCTAGTCCCCATTGGTGTAGGGCCAGATGACACCTACACCAATGGGGACTAGGCTCTAAAGAAAGCCGTCTCGGGTGTGGGCCAATCAACTTCAAGGACAGTGCATATTATTATCCTTATTATCCTTATCAGAGTTGCTTCTTTTTGTTTGCTTTATTGACTACTTGTGTTGTGGTCATTGCAAACATGATGCCTTGAATAAAGGTGTCAGTTTTGTACCAGTTAAAAGGGTAAAAACCTACCATTATATTTTGCCACTGGTAAAAGAGATCTCATAGTGTCATGGAATGGTCGTGTTATTCATCTGGCTTAGGAGGCATCGAAGAAGCTTGGTTTTTTGTTCCATGCCAAATCTTCTTTAACTCCGAACAATTAATTCTGCCACACAGAGCACACATTTTGTGTGGTGTTGGAATCCTGCTGCTGCTGCTGCTGTCATTTCTGGAGTGGTGCACCCAGTCCCTACCCCACTGCACCGGATAGAATTCAGAGAAAGCAACGGTCAGGATGATTGATGATCCAGCGCTAATTCCCTCCAGTCACTTGTACCCAGTCACCTCGTGTTCACTCTTCTCTCGCTACTACCGTGGTTGGACTCCTCAAGCAGATTGTTTAACCACTGCCACTACAGGTTACAACAACTCACCCACTTATTCACCCACCCACTCACTTCACTCACTCACCCACCCTTTCACTCACCCACTCACCACACAACAGGTCACCTCACTTGTCTCTCTGCTTCTTCCCTCGCACCGCTTCACTCTGGAATCCCCTCCCCCCTCATCGCCTGTTTTCCCCAAGCTCTTATAATCATATTGATAACAGTAACCCTGCTCAATTCAGTAAACGTGTCGCCTCTTGTGCATTAAACGCTTTGAAGGTGCCGTTTGTTGCTGGCTGCTTGGCACTTTGGGTTGAGCGACTTTGCTTCAAACAATCAGACAAAAGCCGCCAATGTCCGTCGTGCGTCGTGCTTGTGAGCGGCAAGCGCGTACGGGCCGTGCCGCCGGGCACTGCGTCGGCGTCGCCCAGCTGGCGCGTCCCTCCACCCCTGCAGTCCCCGTGGGTGACGTCGCCACACCATCTTCTCCCCCCCCCCCTCCGCAGGGCTGAGCGGGAGTTCCTCGGACCTGGACATCAGGATATCGGTGTTCGGCCAGAACTTCATCCCTCCCAAGAAAGCCAAGACCTTCCTGCAGTTAGTGTGGGAGGCCCTGCAGGACGTGACGCTCATCATCCTGGAAGTGGCGGCTCTCATCTCGCTGGGCCTCTCCTTCTACCACCCCCCCGGGGGTGACAATGAAGGTCAGTGAGTGGGGCGGTAGGGGGGGAGGGGTCCTGGGAGGGGGGGGCCTGGGAGGAGGGGGGCTCCACGGCCGCCAGTAGCCACCCGGGCGGCCCCCAGCTTCGCGAGCGGGAACATGAAGCGCTGCTTCGTCATGTTTTCACATCGCCTCGTGGTGGCGAGATGTTAACTACCTCGCCTGGTATGCAGGAGTGCGTGGGTTCAATCCTGGACCCTGCGAGATGTTAACTACCTCGCCTGGTATGCAGGAGGTCGTGGGTTCAATCCCGGACCCTGCGAGATGTTGACTACCTTGCCTGGTATGCGGGAGGTCGTGGGTTCGTTCCTGACCCCGACGCCTATATATTTGGAGTTTGCGGTGTTATCTCCCCGTGGTCGCGTGGATTCTTTTTCCGGGCCCTCCTGTTTTTCCCCTCAGATTTAGAATCAACATCACGCGTTTAGAGTGTTTGACTGCTGTAACTTTACAAGTGACGAGCCACTTCGTTGAGCTATCATTTGTGGTTAGGTCGCTTCTGAAAAAGAGCGACACAGCTCAGTGATTTCGCCGTAACTGTACGTGGGGCTCCGCGCGGAAATGTTTCGATGGGCGTGCTTGAAGCCTCGTTCCGTTTTTTGGGATCATAGCGACGACGGCCTCCGGCGGGGCCAGAATTAACACGACCAATTATAGAGGCGGAGTTGGAGTGTTTTTGGAAATCTGAGCTTAGTCATGAGAATGGAACTCAAGCGATGTGCCTAGAGAGGAGAGTTTTGCGATCGGTGCGTACTGCCCGCCATGACAAGTTGTTCAGAAACACGGTCACTCACGAAAAATATCGGACAATAATGCAAGAGTGCTCCAAGAAGCATCGAGCAATGTATACAGACGGTCCCCGACTTACAATATTTCGATCCTACGATGGCGATAGCGATATGACAAAATTGTAAAATATTTAAAATTTCGCGCGGTACGCAAACGCAGCAGCGTACGAGGTACGATACTGTACATTGGGACACTGTGCAATATAGTATTGTAATTAATAAATACATACAGTATATAGTTTATACAGTACGCTACTGTAAATTGGTCTGTTTTGCTAAATTATCACCATTCCTTAAGACTCCTGGGTAGACCAGGCCATCTTCGATTTACGATATTTTTGACTTACGATGGGGTCGTCGTAACGCATCTCCATCGTAAGTAGAGGATTACCTCTATTCAGAATTACAAAGCTACAGGCAGAGGGAAATGTGATTAGGGAACGCACGCAGGTGAATGACATTGTTCAAATTGTGAAGAAAAGGCGAGTGCGCTTGTGCAGGTCACCTCTAGAAGGGACGATGACCGATGGCCAAGGAATGAAACGCGTCCGAGAGAGCGTCTGCTGAGGAGATGGAGCGATGAAATAATTCACGTGCAGGTGCTGGCTGCATCGCTGCATCGCAGGGTGGTGTGAGTTGGCAGAGGCTTGGGGAGGCCTTCAGCAGTGGATTGATCGCGGTTGATGACGACGAGCGTGGACATGGGAACGGCTGCAGCCCATGTGACGGTGACGAGGGTGGTGAAGGGACGCTTGATGACGCGCGGTGATGTGGTGCGACCCCCCCTTGTCGTTGTTGCTGTTCTTTGTGCAGTGTGTGGCAGCGCGGCAGGCGGCGTGGAGGACGAGGGTGAGGCGGAAGCCGGCTGGATCGAGGGGGCCGCCATCCTGCTGTCCGTCATCTGCGTGGTGGTGGTCACCGCCTTCAACGACTGGAGCAAGGAGAAGCAATTCCGTGGGCTGCAGAGCCGCATCGAGCAGGAGCAGAAATTTTCGGTGATCCGAGGTGGCCAAGTCATCCAGATACCCGTGGCCGAGATCGTGGTCGGGGACATCGCGCAGGTCAAATACGGTTAGTCGCTCTATTGGGTATCCACGCCACGCTCTGCCGAGCGCCACAGACGTGAATGCCAGCGGGGGGCATCACGCGGCCCCCCCAAAGTATCTCAAGACTCCAATTGTGTTGCGCATTTCCCGGTGCTTATTTTACAAATCAGAGTTGCGTGCGTGCTGACCCATGTTCAGCATTTTCGTGCTTTTCGGACCCCTCGTGTTCTCTGTCGTATAATATTGGTGGTTTTTTGTCACTGGTAACTGTTTGCTCTTTCCGTGCACCACCCATTGCATTATTTATCGCGGTGATATCTTGACAATCTTGATGATCCGTATTCGTTTTTGGGTTGCGCCACATGGTAGCTGTTTTGTGCCAAAAATGTATCATTAAACTTCCACCACCCGACAAAGCTGTCGTGCAAATTGAAGGGGAGCCCCGGAGTGCGACTGTGGAGTCGCTGACCAAGACCACGGCGGACGTTATGAACCACTTGCCGACGTCACGCACTCAGCGATGGCAGTAGTAGCAGCAGCAGATGGATCCTCACCTGAAGCTGCTTTGTGACCTTTTAACTTGCATACAGATCTTGAAGTTGCTAATCCCTAAGCCGTACGCAAGAAGGAGCATCGGCCGAGTTCAGAGTTGTGACGCGAGCGACCGCGTGTTCTGTCTGCAGGGGACCTGCTCCCGGCCGACGGTGTGCTCATCCAGAGCAACGACCTCAAGATCGACGAGAGCTCCTTGACGGGCGAGTCGGACCACGTGCGCAAAACCATTGACCGCGACCCCATGCTCCTCTCAGGTTTGCCTCGTCTCCGCGTCGTCGTGTCGCCCGCATGCCGCTCGCGCGCCCACCGCCCCGCAGGTCACGACGCGTCTCGCTCCTTCCCCCGCGTGGCTCCGCTCTGCAGTTCCCTCCTGTCGTCTCTTTTCTTCTCCCAAGCTCGTATGACAAAAATAACAACAATAATGATAATGGTGAACTCGCTCGCTTCAATAAATGCATTAAGCTCGTTTCTGTAAAATCTTTGATCGTGCTCTTTCTTGCCGGCCGCTTGACGTTTATGGCCCTTTGGACCCTGTGCTCAGAAACTGTCGTTGAAACAAAAATGTAAATCCTGCAGCACCACACGCCCCACCCCTTTTTGCGAGCCACTGGCATCGACCGAAGAACCGGACGCGGCGGTCCAGCCGTGTTTAGCCGCGTGCGCACTCGTGCGCTCCTCTGCTCCGCGCGTGTCCAGGGACCCACGTGATGGAGGGCTCCGGACGGATGCTCGTCACGGCCATCGGCATCAACTCCCAGACGGGTATCATCTTCACGCTGCTGGGCGCCGGCGGGGAGGAGGAAGAGAAGGAGAAGAAGGAGAAGAAAGGTACGGATGAAGTGCTTCGCCGAGGTTTAGCAAAAACCCCGTCCCGGATTTTTTCGCAACCCGGCACCGCGGCGTTACGTCCCGATGATGGGACGAGGGTCCCCCGAGCTCGAAGCTTCACCAAAGAGTCGCGTGGCACCGGGAACCCGGCACCCGCAGGTTTGGTAGAATAATCACCGGCGTCAGTGTGCAGAAAATAAGGCAAGGCACTATCCCTCGCTCCCACGGTTGTCCCTCCACGTCAGCCACACGGCCGCCTGGGAGCGTGTTATTTCATTCGCATTTTGTCTGACACACGCAAACTCAGGACCGGTTTGAGCATTCATTGTGTCTCGTCAGCAGAGTCAGGCTTGCTTCAACCAACGCTGGTGAACTGCAAGATGTGTATAATTAGGCCCCCTCCCTCTCTCTGTGTTAGATTGGGGACGAGGTTCAAAAAGAGCAAAACGTTACTTTGATTTCTCTCTCGGGAGTTGATCTCTCACCCTTCTCCTGGATGGCGTTCTTTCAAGACACAAATCGCACCATGCACTTACTCGTTTCGACAACACCGAGCGTGGTCAAGCACCGAAGATCGATCCTCACCGTCACTGTCGGTGCTGTCTCGTCTCATGGACAGTAACGCGCACCACAAATACAAAAACCCCCCATATAGTCTTAACGGACTGTTGGGGCAAGTGCTGTTAGCGAGCTGCACCTGTCAAGGCCGGCACGGCACACGAGGGGGTGAGTTGCCAGCACCACGCCCGGGCCTCCTTTAGTGGCGATCTTATTACACACCGCACCAGGTACTCATTTTAGGCAGAGTAAATCTAGGGGAGACCCAGGACCAGTTCAGATAACCGTCACTGGTATTGGCTATGAGCGGGAATCGAACTCGGGTGGCCGGGTTCGTGGTGCAATGCGCTAACCGCTCGCCACACACCCCCACACAGACGAACAGACAGGTACACACCCACACATACACGATCACTATTACGTTATGGGAAGACGGTTCTGTGGTCAGACGACGCATTGCGCGGGTAATTTTGTATTGAATTATTTTTGTTTACGCACATATCTTACTGCAGTCCTAATGGTCTAACAGTAGATGTGCTTCTTTAAATGTTAATCCAAACATAAACGACAAAAAAAATGTTTAGTTTGATATAACTATTTCTCGATTCTATAGAGAGAGCCTCAGCTTTTAATTATTTGGTAGCCGAATTGTGAAGGTGGCACTTGATGTGGAGGATGGAGATGCAGAGAGTTGCAGAGAGATGGGTGAGTGTGAGTGAGTGTGTTAGTGAGTGTGTGTGTAAGTGAGCGTGTGAGTGAGTGTAAGTGAGTGTGTGAGTGTGTAAGTGAGTGAGTGTGTGTAAGTGTGTGACTGAATATGTAAGTGAGTGTGTGAGTGTGTAAGTGAGTGAGTGTGTTTAAGTGTGATAGTGAGTATGTGAGTGTGTGAGTGTGAGTGTGTGTAAGTAAGTAAGTGTGTGAGTGAGTGTGTGAGTGAGTGTGTGAGTAAGTGTGTGTAAGTGAGTAAGTGTATGTGAGTGAGCCAAACCCCATTTGGCGGAGCCAGGAGACTGAATCCTTACCCTCGAAGCTCCTCCAGAAACAACAAAAAGCCACTACGTGTGGCCACGTGGAATGTTCGAACGCTCACTGCGGAGGAGAGGCTGCCACTCCTCTGTCGGGAGCTGGACCAGTACCGCCTGGATCTCTGTGGTATTCAGGAGGTTCGGTGGACCGGCTCTGGCTCCTGCCACCATGAGGGGTGGACAGTCCTCTACTCGGGGCAGGAGACTGCCAAACAACATGGAGTGGCTCTTCTTCTGAACAAAAGAATGAAGGGGGCGTGGGAGCGTGGCGGTGAGTTGTGGGAAGCTGTAAGCCCCAGGCTACTTTGGGCTCACCTTCCCATCAACCAGAGGTGAGGAGTGGTGGTCGTAGTTACTTATGCCCCCACCGAAGACGAACATCCATGGAGGGATTGCGGCAAGGCTGATGAGTCAGATGCCTTTTATGACCTCCTGTCATAGGTGCTAGCTAAAGTGGCCCCTCGGGATAGAGTCATCTTGTTGGGCGACTTCAATGCCCGAGTTGGTCATGATGCTGGCACCTGGTCTGGAGTGATTGGAAGGCATGGGCCAGATCAGTTAAATAACAATGGTAGGAGGCTGATAGATTTTTGTGCAGTTTATGGGCTTGTAATTACCAACACGCTGTTCCGGCATCGGCGCATCCACACAACATCATGGATGTATGCCGGGTCCAAGCAAGAACATCTGTTGGACTACATAGTGACGGAAAGCGGATGCGGAGCCCATGTCCTTGACACCAGGACCTACCATGGAGCTAATCTGCACACTGACCATCGACTTGTCATCTGTAAGATGCGCCTGCCATTCTTCCACTCCGGTGGTGGGTGGACACCCAGGACCTCATTCAAACCCAAAGTGGCATGGTCTAAGCTAGCTGATGAAAGTTCTAAGTGAGAATTTCATCATCGCTTGCAGATGGGGTTGGCAGCGTCACCCACTCCTCCTAATGTCGAGGGGAAATGCGCGAGGTTTAGGACTGTGGCTCATGCAGCTGCAATGGCGGCTTTGGGTAGATGGTCCAGACCTCCCCAGAGACCCTGGCTGACAGAGGAGGTGTCCAGGCTGGCTGAGAAAAAGTGACAGGCCCACTCTCATCGTCTACAGCATCCCACATCAGAGAATGAGGAGGTTTACCGCAGCCTTCGTTCGGAGGTTCGGAGAGCCGTGAGGCGCTGCAAGGAGGGGTGGTAGTCGCAGGTTGCTGAGGAGATGGAGTCTGCCTCAATGGCCCGCGACCAAAAATCGCTCTTTAACTCCATCAAAAAAGTAACCTGCAGCGCCACACCTATTACCGTCATTAGGGGAAATAACATTGATCCAATCTCTCACACCCAGGAACAGGTTTGCAACTTTTCTGAGCATTTCTGTGAGGTCCTGGGAGAGGGGAAATCCCTCAGCCTGGAAAACATTGTGGGACAAAGTGGGGATGACCCTGCTGAGGCTGCGGTGCCACAAATATTAGAAGAAGTCACCCCCTGTGAGTGGCTGGCTGAGGTGCCATCTGTTGAGGAAGTACTGAAGGCGATCCAGAGTCTGAGACCAGGAAAGGCACCGGGCAGAGATGATCTCCCAACCCTAGTGAAATGCAGCGGGTGTTCGACATTCACGTGGCTTCAACGTGCACGTAGCCTGGCACAAGCGTCGTGGTGACGTCACCGCCACTTAGTGGCGAATGGCGGTTGTTGTGTGAGTGAGTATGTGAGTGAGTGAGTATGAGTGTGTGAGTATGTCTGACCAACGGGGACATTCCGGGGGGCGGGGGGGATTCTCCCCTCTATGAGAAACTAAAATCACATGAGTGGGTTTCCTGGCCAGAAACAAATGATGTTCTTTTTTGACAAGCTACAAATTTCTCGTCACTTCACCCTCTGCTGGTTATTGATTTTTGTGAAATTAATGAACACTGCACTCCGCTCGCTTGAGCAGCAATGATGATTAAATTGGCTATTGATTAAATTGTACCTGATTATAAACCTGAAATAGCTTCGATTCGATATTTCACTCGGCATTTATGTTTTTTTCTAGACCAAAAGCATTTCATCCATTATAAAGACCTTTCTGATAACTCTGGCTCTATTTTGGCTTGGAGGAGAAAATTGCTTTGGGCATGCACAACGGTGTTGATCATTTTGCTGTGCCTACAGGTAAATAAATCCTCGCGCTTTCTTGCTGCGACTCAAAGTTATTTTTGTCACGCATTCCAAGGCAAATACAAATTTTTCTCAAAAATCTTTTAATAATTTGCCCGCTCAATATTGGATTACAGTTGTTGCGAGTAATTACTGTGCGTAATCATTATGGATGTTTTTGGTCGGAGAGCCATGATGCCAAGGCTGGGCACTTGGCATTCTTTTCAGAAACAGTTTAGGAGGAGCCAGAGGGAGACCTCAGGTCAGGAGGAGCCAGAGGGAGACCTCAGGTCAGGAGGAGCCAGAGGGAGACCTCAGGTCAGGATGAGCCAGAGGGAGACCTCAGGTCAGGATGAGCCAGAGGGAGACCTCATGTCAATAGGAGCCAGAGGGAGACCTCAGGTCAGGATGAGCCAGAGGGAGACCTCAGGTCAGGATGAGCCAGAGGGAGACCTCAGGTCAGGATGAGCCAGAGGGAGACCTCATGTCAATAGGAGCCAGAGGGAGACCTCAGGTCAGGATGAGCCAGAGGGAGACCTCAGGTCAGGATGAGCCAGAGGGAGACCTCAGGTCAACAGGAGCCAGAGGGAGACCTCAGGTCAGGAGGAGCCAGAGGGAGACCTCAGGTCAACAGGAGCCAGAGAGAGACCTCAGGTCAGGATGAGCCAGAGGGAGACCTCAGGTCAGGATGAGCCAGAGGGAGACCTCAGGTCAGGATGAGCCAGAGTGAGACCTCAGGTCAGGAGGAGCCAGAGTGAGACCTCAGGTCAAGAGGAGCCAGAGAGAGACTTCAGGTCAGGATGAGCCAGAGGGAGACCTCAGGTCAGGATGAGCCAGAGTGAGACCTCAGGTCAACAGGAGCCAGAGGGAGACTTCAGATCAGGAGGAGCCAGAGGGAGACCTCAGGTCAACAGCAGCCAGAGGGAGACCTCAGGTCAGGTGGAACCAGAGGGAGACTTCAGCTCAGGAGGACCCAGAGTGAGACCTCAGGTCAGAAGGAGCCAGAGGGAGACCTCAGATCAGGAGGAGCCAGAGGGAGACCTCAGGTCAGGAGGCGCCAGAGTGAGATCTCAGATCAGGAGGAGTCAGAGGGAGACCTCAGGTCAGGTGGAACCAGAGGGAGACTTCAGCTCAGGAGGAGCCAGAGGGAGACCTCAGGTCAGGAGGAACCAGAGGGAGACCTCAGGTCAAGATGAACCAGAGGGAGACCTCAGGTCAAGAGGAGCCAGAGGGAGACCTCAGGTCAGGTGGAACCAGAGGAAGACCTCAGGTCAAGATGAGCCAGAGGGAGACCTCAGGTCAGAAGGAGCCAGAGGGAGACCTCAGGTCAGGAGGAGCCAGTGCGAGACCTCAGATCAGGAGGAGTCAGAGGGAGACCTCAGGTCAGGTGGAACCAGAGGGAGACTTCAGCTCAGGAGGAGCCAGAGGGAGACCTCAGGTCAGGAGGAACCAGAGGGAGACCTCAGGTCAAGATGAGCCAGAGGGAGACCTCAGGTCAAGAGGAGCCAGAGGGAGACCTCAGGTCAAAATGAGCCAGAGGGAGACCTCAGGTCAAGAGGAGCCAGAGGGAGACCTCAGGTCAAGAGGAGCCAGAGGGAGACCTCAGGTCAGGAGGAGCCAGAGGGAGACCTCAGGTCAGGAGGAGCCAGAGGGAGACCTCAGGTCAGGAGTAGCCAGAGGGAGACCTCAGGTCAAGAGGAGCCAGAGGGAGACCTCAGGTCAAGAGGAGCCAGAGGGAGACCTCAGGTCAGCAGGAGCCAGAGGGAGACCTCAGGTCAGGAGGAGCCAGAGGGAGACCTCAGGTCAGGAGGAGCCAGAGGGAGACCTCAGGTCAGGAGGAACCAGAGGGAGACCTCAGGTCAGGAGGAACCAGAGGGAGACCTCAGGTCAGGAGGAACCAGAGGGAGACCTCAGGTCAGGAGGAACCAGAGGGAGACCTCAGGTCAGGAGGAGCCAGAGGGAGACCTCAGGTCAGGAGGAGCCAGAGGGAGACCTCAGGTCAAGATGAGCCAGAGGGAGACCTCAGGTCAGGAGGAGTCAGAGGGAGACCTCAGGTCAGGTGGAACCAGAGGGAGACCTCAGGTCAAGATGAGCCAGAGGGAGACCTCAGGTCAGGAGGAGCCAGAGGGAGACCTCAGGTCAGGAAGAACCAGAGCGAGACCTCAGGTCAGGATGAGCCAGAGGGAGACCTCAGGTCAAGATGAGCCAGAGGGAGACATCAGGTCAAAATGAGCCAGAGGGAGACCTCAGGTCAGGAGGAACCAGAGGGAGACCTCAGGTCAGGATGAACCAGAGAGAGACCTCAGGTCAAGATGAACCAGAGGGAGACCTCAGGTCTGGAGGAACCAGAGGGAGACCTCAGGTCAAGATGAGCCAGAGGGAGACCTCAGGTCAAGATGAGCCAGAGGCAGACCTCAGGTCAAGATGAGCCAGAGGGAGACCTCAGGTCAAGATGAGCCAGAGGGAGACCTCAGGTCAAGATGAACCAGAGAGAGACCTCAGGTCTGGATGAACCAGAGGGAGACCTCAGGTCAGGAGGAACCAGAGGGAGACCTCAGGTCAAGATGAGCCAGAGGGAGACCTCAGGTCAGGAGGAACCAGAGGGAGACCTCAGGTCAAGATGAGCCAGAGGGAGACCTCAGGTCAGGAGGAACCAGAGGGAGACCTCAGGTCAGGAGGAGCCAGAGGGAGACCTCAGATCAACAGGAGCCAGAGAGAGACCTCAGGTCAGGAGGAACCAGAGGGAGACCTCAGGTCAGGAGGAGCCAGAGGGAGACCTCAGGTCAACAGGAGCCAGAGAGAGACCTCAGGTCAGGATGAGCCAGAGGGAGACCTCAGGTCAGGATGAGCCAGAGGGAGACCTCAGGTCAGGATGAGCCAGAGTGAGACCTCAGGTCAGGAGGAGCCAGAGTGAGACCTCAGGTCAAGAGGAGCCAGAGAGAGACTTCAGGTCAGGATGAGCCAGAGGGAGACCTCAGGTCAGGATGAGCCAGAGTGAGACCTCAGGTCAACAGGAGCCAGAGGGAGACTTCAGATCAGGAGGAGCCAGAGGGAGACCTCAGGTCAACAGCAGCCAGAGGGAGACCTCAGGTCAGGTGGAACCAGAGGGAGACTTCAGCTCAGGAGGACCCAGAGTGAGACCTCAGGTCAGAAGGAGCCAGAGGGAGACCTCAGATCAGGGCGAGCCAGAGGGAGACCTCAGGTCAGGAGGAGCCAGAGCGAGATCTCAGATCAGGAGGAGTCAGAGGGAGACCTCAGGTCAGGTGGAACCAGAGGTAGACTTCAGCTCAGGAGGAGCCAGAGGGAGACCTCAGGTCAGGAGGAACCAGAGGGAGACCTCAGGTCAAGATGAGCCAGAGGGAGACCTCAGGTCAAGAGGAGCCAGAGGGAGACCTCAGGTCAGGTGGAACCAGAGGGAGACCTCAGGTCAAGATGAGCCAGAGGGAGACCTCAGGTCAGGAGGAGCCAGAGGGAGACCTCAGGTCAGGAGGAGCCAGAGCGAGACCTCAGATCAGGAGGAGTCAGAGGGAGACCTCAGGTCAGGTGGAACCAGAGGGAGACTTCAGCTCAGGAGGAGCCAGAGGGAGACCTCAGGTCAGGAGGAACCAGAGGGAGACCTCAGGTCAAGATGAGCCAGAGGGAGACCACAGGTCAAGAGGAGCCAGAGGGAGACCTCAGGTCAAGATGAGCCAGAGGGAGACCTCAGGTCAAGAGGAGCCAGAGGGAGACCTCAGGTCAAGAGGAGCCAGAGGGAGACCTCAGGTCAGAAGGAGCCAGAGGGAGACCTCAGGTCAGGAGGAGCCAGAGGGAGACCTCAGGTCAGGAGTAGCCAGAGGGAGACCTCAGGTCAAGAGGAGCCAGAGGGAGACCTCAGGTCAAGAGGAGCCAGAGGGAGACCTCAGGTCAGCAGGAGCCAGAGGGAGACCTCAGGTCAGGAGGAGCCAGAGGGAGACCTCAGGTCAGGAGGAGCCAGAGGGAGACCTCAGGTCAGGAGGAGCCAGAGGGAGACCTCAGGTCAGGAGGAACCAGAGGGAGACCTCAGGTCAGGAGGAACCAGAGGGAGACCTCAGGTCAGGAGGAACCAGAGGGAGACCTCAGGTCAGGAGGAGCCAGAGGGAGACCTCAGGTCAACAGGAGCCAGAGAGAGACCTCAGGTCAGGAGGAGCCAGAGGGAGACCTCAGGTCAAGATGAGCCAGAGGGAGACCTCAGGTCAGGAGGAGTCAGAGGGAGACCTCAGGTCAGGTGGAACCAGAGGGAGACCTCAGGTCAAGATGAGCCAGGGGGAGACCTCAGGTCAGGAGGAGCCAGAGGGAGACCTCAGGTCAGGAAGAACCAGAGAGAGACCTCAGGTCAGGATGAGCCAGAGGGAGACCTCAGGTCAGGAGGAACCAGAGGGAGACCTCAGGTCAAGATGAGCCAGAGGGAGACCTCAGGTCAAGATGAGCCAGAGGGAGACCTCAGGTCAAGATGAGCCAGAGGGAGACCTCAGGTCAGGAGGAACCAGAGGGAGACCTCAGGTCAGGATGAACCATAGAGAGACCTCAGGTCAGGATGAACCAGAGGGAGACCTCAGGTCAGGAGGAACCAGAGGGAGACCTCAGGTCAAGATGAGCCAGAGGGAGACCTCAGGTCAGGTGGAACCAGAGGGAGACCTCAGGTCAAGATGAGCCAGAGGGAGACCTCAGGTCAAGATGAGCCAGAGGGAGACCTCAGGTCAAGATGAACCAGAGAGAGACCTCAGCTCAGGAGGAGCCAGAGGGAGACCTCAGGTCAGGAGGAGCCAGAGGGAGACCTCAGATCAACAGGAGCCAGAGAGAGACCTCAGGTCAGGAGGAACCAGAGGGAGACCTCAGGTCAGGAGGAGCCAGAGGGAGACCTCAGGTCAACAGGAGCCAGAGAGAGACCTCAGGTCAGGATGAGCCAGAGGGAGACCTCAGGTCAGGATGAGCCAGAGGGAGACCTCAGGTCAGGATGAGCCAGAGTGAGACCTCAGGTCAGGAGGAGCCAGAGTGAGACCTCAGGTCAAGAGGAGCCAGAGAGAGACTTCAGGTCAGGATGAGCCAGAGGGAGACCTCAGGTCAGGATGAGCCAGAGTGAGAACTCAGGTCAACAGGAGCCAGAGGGAGACTTCAGATCAGGAGGAGCCAGAGGGAGACCTCAGGTCAACAGCAGCCAGAGGGAGACCTCAGGTCAGGTGGAACCAGAGGGAGACTTCAGCTCAGGAGGACCCAGAGTGAGACCTCAGGTCAGAAGGAGCCAGAGGGAGACCTCAGATCAGGGCGAGCCAGAGGGAGACCTCAGGTCAGGAGGAGCCAGAGCGAGATCTCAGATCAGGAGGAGTCAGAGGGAGACCTCAGGTCAGGTGGAACCAGAGGTAGACTTCAGCTCAGGAGGAGCCAGAGGGAGACCTCAGGTCAGGAGGAACCAGAGGGAGACCTCAGGTCAAGATGAGCCAGAGGGAGACCTCAGGTCAAGAGGAGCCAGAGGGAGACCTCAGGTCAGGTGGAACCAGAGGGAGACCTCAGGTCAAGATGAGCCAGAGGGAGACCTCAGGTCAGGAGGAGCCAGAGGGAGACCTCAGGTCAGGAGGAGCCAGAGCGAGACCTCAGATCAGGAGGAGTCAGAGGGAGACCTCAGGTCAGGTGGAACCAGAGGGAGACTTCAGCTCAGGAGGAGCCAGAGGGAGACCTCAGGTCAGGAGGAACCAGAGGGAGACCTCAGGTCAAGATGAGCCAGAGGGAGACCACAGGTCAAGAGGAGCCAGAGGGAGACCTCAGGTCAAGATGAGCCAGAGGGAGACCTCAGGTCAAGAGGAGCCAGAGGGAGACCTCAGGTCAAGAGGAGCCAGAGGGAGACCTCAGGTCAGAAGGAGCCAGAGGGAGACCTCAGGTCAGGAGGAGCCAGAGGGAGACCTCAGGTCAGGAGTAGCCAGAGGGAGACCTCAGGTCAAGAGGAGCCAGAGGGAGACCTCAGGTCAAGAGGAGCCAGAGGGAGACCTCAGGTCAGCAGGAGCCAGAGGGAGACCTCAGGTCAGGAGGAGCCAGAGGGAGACCTCAGGTCAGGAGGAGCCAGAGGGAGACCTCAGGTCAGGAGGAGCCAGAGGGAGACCTCAGGTCAGGAGGAACCAGAGGGAGACCTCAGGTCAGGAGGAACCAGAGGGAGACCTCAGGTCAGGAGGAACCAGAGGGAGACCTCAGGTCAGGAGGAGCCAGAGGGAGACCTCAGGTCAACAGGAGCCAGAGAGAGACCTCAGGTCAGGAGGAGCCAGAGGGAGACCTCAGGTCAAGATGAGCCAGAGGGAGACCTCAGGTCAGGAGGAGTCAGAGGGAGACCTCAGGTCAGGTGGAACCAGAGGGAGACCTCAGGTCAAGATGAGCCAGGGGGAGACCTCAGGTCAGGAGGAGCCAGAGGGAGACCTCAGGTCAGGAAGAACCAGAGAGAGACCTCAGGTCAGGATGAGCCAGAGGGAGACCTCAGGTCAGGAGGAACCAGAGGGAGACCTCAGGTCAAGATGAGCCAGAGGGAGACCTCAGGTCAAGATGAGCCAGAGGGAGACCTCAGGTCAAGATGAGCCAGAGGGAGACCTCAGGTCAGGAGGAACCAGAGGGAGACCTCAGGTCAGGATGAACCATAGAGAGACCTCAGGTCAGGATGAACCAGAGGGAGACCTCAGGTCAGGAGGAACCAGAGGGAGACCTCAGGTCAAGATGAGCCAGAGGGAGACCTCAGGTCAGGTGGAACCAGAGGGAGACCTCAGGTCAAGATGAGCCAGAGGGAGACCTCAGGTCAAGATGAGCCAGAGGGAGACCTCAGGTCAAGATGAACCAGAGAGAGACCTCAGCTCAGGAGGAGCCAGAGGGAGACCTCAGGTCAGGAGGAACCAGAGGGAGACCTCAGGTCAAGATGAGCCAGAGGGAGACCTCAGGTCAAGAGGAGCAGAGGGAGACCTCAGGTCAAGATGAGCCAGAGGGAGACCTCAGTTCAAGAGGAGCCAGAGGGAGACCTCAGGTCAAGAGGAGCCAGAGGGAGACCTCAGGTCAGGAGGAGCCAGAGGGAGACCTCAGGTCAGGAGGAGCCAGAGGGAGACCTCAGGTCAGGAGGAGCCAGAGGGAGACCTCAGGTCAGGAGTAGCCAGAGGGATACCTCAGGTCAAGAGGAGCCAGAGGGAGACCTCAGGTCAAGAGGAGCCAGAGGAAGACCTCAGGTCAGGTGGAACCAGAGGGAGACTTCAGCTCAGGAGGACCCAGAGTGAGACCTCAGGTCAGAAGGAGCCAGAGGGAGACCTCAGATCAGGAGGAGCCAGAGGGAGACCTCAGGTCAGGAGGAGCCAGAGGGAGACCTCAGGTCAAGATGAGCCAGAGGGAGACCTCAGGTCAGGATGAGCCAGAGTGAGACCTCAGGTGAACAGGAGCCAGAGGGAGACCTCAGGTCAGGAGGAACCAGAGGGAGACCTCAGGTCAGGAAGAGCCAGAGTGAGACCTCAGGTCAGGTGGAACCAGAGGGAGACTTCAGCTCAGGAGGACCCAGAGTGAGACCTCAGGTCAGAAGGAGCCAGAGGGAGACCTCAGATCAGGAGGAGCCAGAGGGAGACCTCAGGTCAGGAGGAGCCAGAGCGAGACCTCAGATCAGGAGGAGTCAGAGGGAGACCTCAGGTCAGGTGGAACCAGAGGGAGTCTTCAGCTCAGGAGGAGCCAGAGGGAGACCTCAGGTCAGGAGGAACCAGAGGGAGACCTCAGGTCAAGATGAGCCAGAGGGAGACCTCAGGTCAAGAGGAGCCAGAGGGAGACCTCAGGTCAAGATGAGCCAGAGGGAGACCTCAGGTCAAGAGGAGCCAGAGGGAGACCTCAGGTCAAGAGGAGCCAGAGGGAGACCTCAGGTCAGGAGGAGCCAGAGGGAGACCTCAGGTCAGGAGGAGCCAGAGGGAGACCTCAGGTCAGGAGGAGCCAGAGGGAGACCTCAGGTCAGGAGTAGCCAGAGGGAGACCTCATGTCAAGAGGAGCCAGAGGGAGACCTCAGGTCAAGAGGAGCCAGAGGAAGACCTCAGGTCAGGTGGAACCAGAGGGAGACTTCAGCTCAGGAGGACCCAGAGTGAGACCTCAGGTCAGAAGGAGCCAGAGGGAGACCTCAGATCAGGAGGAGCCAGAGGGAGACCTCAGGTCAGGAGGAGCCAGAGGGAGACCTCAGGTCAAGATGAGCCAGAGGGAGACCTCAGGTCAGGATGAGCCAGAGTGAGACCTCAGGTGAACAGGAGCCAGAGGGAGACCTCAGGTCAGGAGGAGCCAGAGGGAGACCTCAGATCAGGAGGAGCCAGAGGGAGACCTTAGGTCAGGTGGAACCAGAGGGAGACTTCAGCTCAGGAGGAGCCAGAGTGAGACCTCAGGTCAGGAGGAACCAGAGGGAGACCTCAGGTCAGGAGGAGCCAGAGTGAGACCTCAGGTGAACAGGAGCCAGAGGGAGACCTCAGGTCAGGAGGAGCCAGAGGGAGACCTCAGATCAGGAGGAGTCAGAGGAAGACCTCAGGTCAGGTGGAACCAGAGGGAGACTTCAGCTCAGGAGGACCCAGAGTGAGACCTCAGGTCAGAAGGAGCCAGAGGGAGACCTCAGATCAGGAGGAGCCAGAGGGAGAACTCAGGTCAGGAGGAGCCAGAGGGAGACCTCAGGTCAAGATGAGCCAGAGGGAGACCTCAGGTCAAGAGGAGCCAGAGGGAGACCTCAGGTCAAGAGGAGCCAGAGGGAGACCTCAGGTCAGGTGGAGCCAGAGGGAGACCTCAGGTCAGGAGGAGCCAGAGGGAGACCTCAGGTCAGGAGTAGCTAGAGGGAGACCTCAGGTCAAGAGGAGCCAGAGGGAGACCTCAGGTCAGCAGGAGCCAGAGGGAGACCTCAGGTCAGGAGGAGCCAGAGGGAGACCTCAGGTCAGGAGGAGCCAGAGGGAGACCTCAGGTCAGGAGGAGCCAGAGGGAGACCTCAGGTCAGGAGGAACCAGAGGGAGACCTCAGGTCAAGATGAGCCAGAGGGAGACCTCAGGTCAAGAGGAGCCAGAGGGAGACCTCAGGTCAAGATGAGCCAGAGGGAGACCTCAGGTCAAGAGGAGCCAGAGGGAGACCTCAGGTCAAGAGGAGCCAGAGGGAGACCTCAGGTCAGGAGGAGCCAGAGGGAGACCTCAGGTCAGCAGGAGCCAGAGGGAGACCTCAGGTCAGGAGGAGCCAGAGGGAGACCTCAGGTCAGGAGGAGCCAGAGGGAGACCTCAGGTCAGCAGGAGCCAGAGGGAGACCTCAGGTCAGGAGGAGCCAGAGGGAGACCTCAGGTCAGGAGGAGCCAGAGGGAGACCTCAGGTCAGGAGGAGCCAGAGGGAGACCTCAGGTCAGGAGGAACCAGAGGGAGACCTCAGGTCAGGAGGAACCAGAGGGAGACCTCAGGTCAGGATGAACCAGAGGGAGACCTCAGGTCAGGAGGAACCAGAGGGAGACCTCAGGACAAGATGAGCCAGAGGGAGACCTCAGGTCAAGATGAGCCAGAGGGAGACCTCAGGTCAAGATGAGCCAGACGGAGACCTCAGGTCAAGATGAGCCAGAGGGAGACCTCAGGTCAAGATGAACCAGAGAGAGACCTCAGGTCAGGATGAACCAGAGGGAGACCTCAGGTCAAGATGAGCCAGAGTGAGACCTCAGGTCAGGAGGAACCAGAGGGAGACCTCAGGTCAAGATGAGCCAGAGGGAGACCTCAGGTCAGGAGGAACCAGAGGGAGACCTCAGGTCAGGATGAACCATAGAGAGACCTCAGGTCAGGATGAACCAGAGGGAGACCTCAGGTCAGGAGGAACCAGAGGGAGACCTCAGGTCAAGATGAGCCAGAGGGAGACCTCAGGTCAGGTGGAACCAGAGGGAGACCTCAGGTCAAGATGAGCCAGAGGGAGACCTCAGGTCAAGATGAGCCAGAGGGAGACCTCAGGTCAAGATGAACCAGAGAGAGACCTCAGCTCAGGAGGAGCCAGAGGGAGACCTCAGGTCAGGAGGAACCAGAGGGAGACCTCAGGTCAAGATGAGCCAGAGGGAGACCTCAGGTCAAGAGGAGCAGAGGGAGACCTCAGGTCAAGATGAGCCAGAGGGAGACCTCAGTTCAAGAGGAGCCAGAGGGAGACCTCAGGTCAAGAGGAGCCAGAGGGAGACCTCAGGTCAGGAGGAGCCAGAGGGAGACCTCAGGTCAGGAGGAGCCAGAGGGAGACCTCAGGTCAGGAGGAGCCAGAGGGAGACCTCAGGTCAGGAGTAGCCAGAGGGAGACCTCAGGTCAAGAGGAGCCAGAGGGAGACCTCAGGTCAAGAGGAGCCAGAGGAAGACCTCAGGTCAGGTGGAACCAGAGGGAGACTTCAGCTCAGGAGGACCCAGAGTGAGACCTCAGGTCAGAAGGAGCCAGAGGGAGACCTCAGATCAGGAGGAGCCAGAGGGAGACCTCAGGTCAGGAGGAGCCAGAGGGAGACCTCAGGTCAAGATGAGCCAGAGGGAGACCTCAGGTCAGGATGAGCCAGAGTGAGACCTCAGGTGAACAGGAGCCAGAGGGAGACCTCAGGTCAGGAGGAACCAGAGGGAGACCTCAGGTCAGGAAGAGCCAGAGTGAGACCTCAGGTCAGGTGGAACCAGAGGGAGACTTCAGCTCAGGAGGACCCAGAGTGAGACCTCAGGTCAGAAGGAGCCAGAGGGAGACCTCAGATCAGGAGGAGCCAGAGGGAGACCTCAGGTCAGGAGGAGCCAGAGCGAGACCTCAGATCAGGAGGAGTCAGAGGGAGACCTCAGGTCAGGTGGAACCAGAGGGAGTCTTCAGCTCAGGAGGAGCCAGAGGGAGACCTCAGGTCAGGAGGAACCAGAGGGAGACCTCAGGTCAAGATGAGCCAGAGGGAGACCTCAGGTCAAGAGGAGCCAGAGGGAGACCTCAGGTCAAGATGAGCCAGAGGGAGACCTCAGGTCAAGAGGAGCCAGAGGGAGACCTCAGGTCAAGAGGAGCCAGAGGGAGACCTCAGGTCAGGAGGAGCCAGAGGGAGACCTCAGGTCAGGAGGAGCCAGAGGGAGACCTCAGGTCAGGAGGAGCCAGAGGGAGACCTCAGGTCAGGAGTAGCCAGAGGGAGACCTCATGTCAAGAGGAGCCAGAGGGAGACCTCAGGTCAAGAGGAGCCAGAGGAAGACCTCAGGTCAGGTGGAACCAGAGGGAGACTTCAGCTCAGGAGGACCCAGAGTGAGACCTCAGGTCAGAAGGAGCCAGAGGGAGACCTCAGATCAGGAGGAGCCAGAGGGAGACCTCAGGTCAGGAGGAGCCAGAGGGAGACCTCAGGTCAAGATGAGCCAGAGGGAGACCTCAGGTCAGGATGAGCCAGAGTGAGACCTCAGGTGAACAGGAGCCAGAGGGAGACCTCAGGTCAGGAGGAGCCAGAGGGAGACCTCAGATCAGGAGGAGCCAGAGGGAGACCTTAGGTCAGGTGGAACCAGAGGGAGACTTCAGCTCAGGAGGAGCCAGAGTGAGACCTCAGGTCAGGAGGAACCAGAGGGAGACCTCAGGTCAGGAGGAGCCAGAGTGAGACCTCAGGTGAACAGGAGCCAGAGGGAGACCTCAGGTCAGGAGGAGCCAGAGGGAGACCTCAGATCAGGAGGAGTCAGAGGAAGACCTCAGGTCAGGTGGAACCAGAGGGAGACTTCAGCTCAGGAGGACCCAGAGTGAGACCTCAGGTCAGAAGGAGCCAGAGGGAGACCTCAGATCAGGAGGAGCCAGAGGGAGAACTCAGGTCAGGAGGAGCCAGAGGGAGACCTCAGGTCAAGATGAGCCAGAGGGAGACCTCAGGTCAAGAGGAGCCAGAGGGAGACCTCAGGTCAAGAGGAGCCAGAGGGAGACCTCAGGTCAGGTGGAGCCAGAGGGAGACCTCAGGTCAGGAGGAGCCAGAGGGAGACCTCAGGTCAGGAGTAGCTAGAGGGAGACCTCAGGTCAAGAGGAGCCAGAGGGAGACCTCAGGTCAGCAGGAGCCAGAGGGAGACCTCAGGTCAGGAGGAGCCAGAGGGAGACCTCAGGTCAGGAGGAGCCAGAGGGAGACCTCAGGTCAGGAGGAGCCAGAGGGAGACCTCAGGTCAGGAGGAACCAGAGGGAGACCTCAGGTCAAGATGAGCCAGAGGGAGACCTCAGGTCAAGAGGAGCCAGAGGGAGACCTCAGGTCAAGATGAGCCAGAGGGAGACCTCAGGTCAAGAGGAGCCAGAGGGAGACCTCAGGTCAAGAGGAGCCAGAGGGAGACCTCAGGTCAGGAGGAGCCAGAGGGAGACCTCAGGTCAGCAGGAGCCAGAGGGAGACCTCAGGTCAGGAGGAGCCAGAGGGAGACCTCAGGTCAGGAGGAGCCAGAGGGAGACCTCAGGTCAGCAGGAGCCAGAGGGAGACCTCAGGTCAGGAGGAGCCAGAGGGAGACCTCAGGTCAGGAGGAGCCAGAGGGAGACCTCAGGTCAGGAGGAGCCAGAGGGAGACCTCAGGTCAGGAGGAACCAGAGGGAGACCTCAGGTCAGGAGGAACCAGAGGGAGACCTCAGGTCAGGATGAACCAGAGGGAGACCTCAGGTCAGGAGGAACCAGAGGGAGACCTCAGGACAAGATGAGCCAGAGGGAGACCTCAGGTCAAGATGAGCCAGAGGGAGACCTCAGGTCAAGATGAGCCAGACGGAGACCTCAGGTCAAGATGAGCCAGAGGGAGACCTCAGGTCAAGATGAACCAGAGAGAGACCTCAGGTCAGGATGAACCAGAGGGAGACCTCAGGTCAAGATGAGCCAGAGTGAGACCTCAGGTCAGGAGGAACCAGAGGGAGACCTCAGGTCAAGATGAGCCAGAGGGAGACCTCAGGTCAGGAGGAACCAGAGGGAGACCTCAGGTCAGGATGAACCATAGAGAGACCTCAGGTCAGGATGAACCAGAGGGAGACCTCAGGTCAGGAGGAACCAGAGGGAGACCTCAGGTCAAGATGAGCCAGAGGGAGACCTCAGGTCAAGATGAGCCAGAGGGAGACCTCAGGTCAAGATGAGCCAGAGGGAGACCTCAGGTCAAGATGAGCCAGAGGGAGACCTCAGGTCAAGATGAACCAGAGAGAGACCTCAGGTCAGGATGAACCAGAGGGAGACCTCAGGTCAGGAGGAACCAGAGGGAGACCTCAGGTCAAGATGAGCCAGAGGGAGACCTCAGGTCAGGAGGAACCAGAGGGAGACCTCAGGTCAGGAGGAGCCAGAGGGAGACCTCAGGTCAACAGGAGCCAGAGAGAGACCTCAGGTCAGGAGGAACCAGAGGGAGACCTCAGGTCAGGAGGAGCCAGAGGGAGACCTCAGGTCAAGATGAGCCAGAGGGAGACCTCAGGTCAGGATGAGCCAGAGTGAGACCTCAGGTCAAGAGGAGCCAGAGGGAGACCTCAGGTCAGGAGGAGCCAGAGGGAGACCTCAGATCAGGAGGAGCCAGAGGGAGACCTCAGGTCAGGTGGAACCAGAGGGAGACTTCAGCTCAGGAGGAGCCAGAGTGAGACCTCAGGTCAGGAGGAACCAGAGGGAGACCTCAGGTCAGGAAGAGCCAGAGTGAGACCTCAGGTGAACAGGAGCCAGAGGGAGACCTCAGGTCAGGAGGAGCCAGAGGGAGACCTCAGATCAGGAGGAGTCAGAGGAAGACCTCAGGTCAGGTGGAACCAGAGGGAGACTTCAGCTCAGGAGGACCCATAGTGAGACCTCAGGTCAGAAGGAGCCAGAGGGAGACCTCAGATCAGGAGGAGCCAGAGGGAGACCTCAGGTCAGGAGGAGCCAGAGCGAGACCTCAGATCAGGAGGAGTCAGAGGGAGACCTCAGGTCAGGTGGAACCAGAGGGAGTCTTCAGCTCAGGAGGAGCCAGAGGGAGACCTCAGGTCAGGAGGAACCAGAGGGAGACCTCAGGTCAAGATGAGCCAGAGGGAGACCTCAGGTCAAGAGGAGCCAGAGGGAGACCTCAGGTCAAGATGAGCCAGAGGGAGACCTCAGGTCAAGAGGAGCCAGAGGGAGACCTCAGGTCAAGAGGAGCCAGAGGGAGACCTCAGGTCAGGAGGAGCCAGAGGGAGACCTCAGGTCAGGAGGAGCCAGAGGGAGACCTCAGGTCAGGAGGAGCCAGAGGGAGACCTCAGGTCAGGAGTAGCCAGAGGGAGACCTCAGGTCAAGAGGAGCCAGAGGGAGACCTCAGGTCAAGAGGAGCCAGAGGAAGACCTCAGGTCAGGTGGAACCAGAGGGAGACTTCAGCTCAGGAGAACCCAGAGTGAGACCTCAGGTCAGAAGGAGCCAGAGGGAGACCTCAGATCAGGAGGAGCCAGAGGGAGACCTCAGGTCAGGAGGAGCCAGAGGGAGACCTCAGGTCAAGATGAGCCAGAGGGAGACCTCAGGTCAGGATGAGCCAGAGTGAGACCTCAGGTGAACAGGAGCCAGAGGGAGACCTCAGGTCAGGAGGAGCCAGAGGGAGACCTCAGATCAGGAGGAGCCAGAGGGAGACCTTAGGTCAGGTGGAACCAGAGGGAGACTTCAGCTCAGGAGGAGCCAGAGTGAGACCTCAGGTCAGGAGGAACCAGAGGGAGACCTCAGGTCAGGAGGAGCCAGAGTGAGACCTCAGGTGAACAGGAGCCAGAGGGAGACCTCAGGTCAGGAGGAGCCAGAGGGAGACCTCAGATCAGGAGGAGTCAGAGGAAGACCTCAGGTCAGGTGGAACCAGAGGGAGACTTCAGCTCAGGAGGACCCAGAGTGAGACCTCAGGTCAGAAGGAGCCAGAGGGAGACCTCAGATCAGGAGGAGCCAGAGGGAGACCTCAGGTCAGGAGGAGCCAGAGGGAGACCTCAGGTCAAGATGAGCCAGAGGGAGACCTCAGGTCAAGAGGAGCCAGAGGGAGACCTCAGGTCAAGAGGAGCCAGAGGGAGACCTCAGGTCAGGTGGAGCCAGAGGGAGACCTCAGGTCAGGAGGAGCCAGAGGGAGACCTCAGGTCAGGAGTAGCTAGAGGGAGACCTCAGGTCAAGAGGAGCCAGAGGGAGACCTCAGGTCAAGAGGAGCCAGAGGGAGACCTCAGGTCAGGAGGAGCCAGAGGGAGACCTCAGGTCAGGAGGAACCAGAGGGAGACCTCAGGTCAAGATGAGCCAGAGGGAGACCTCAGGTCAAGAGGAGCCAGAGGGAGACCTCAGGTCAAGATGAGCCAGAGGGAGACCTCAGGTCAAGAGGAGCCAGAGGGAGACCTCAGGTCAAGAGGAGCCAGAGGGAGACCTCAGGTCAGGAGGAGCCAGAGGGAGACCTCAGGTCAGCAGGAGCCAGAGGGAGACCTCAGGTCAGGAGGAGCCAGAGGGAGACCTCAGGTCAGGAGGAGCCAGAGGGAGACCTCAGGTCAGCAGGAGCCAGAGGGAGACCTCAGGTCAGGAGGAGCCAGAGGGAGACCTCAGGTCAGGAGTAGCTAGAGGGAGACCTCAGGTCAAGAGGAGCCAGAGGGAGACCTCAGGTCAAGAGGAGCCAGAGGGAGACCTCAGGTCAGCAGGAGCCAGAGGGAGACCTCAGGTCAGGAGGAGCCAGAGGGAGACCTCAGGTCAGGAGGAGCCAGAGGGAGACCTCAGGTCAGGAGGAGCCAGAGGGAGACCTCAGGTCAGGAGGAACCAGAGGGAGACCTCAGGTCAAGATGAGCCAGAGGGAGACCTCAGGTCAAGAGGAGCCAGAGGGAGACCTCAGGTCAAGATGAGCCAGAGGGAGACCTCAGGTCAAGAGGAGCCAGAGGGAGACCTCAGGTCAAGAGGAGCCAGAGGGAGACCTCAGGTCAGGAGGAGCCAGAGGGAGACCTCAGGTCAGCAGGAGCCAGAGGGAGACCTCAGGTCAGGAGGAGCCAGAGGGAGACCTCAGGTCAGGAGGAGCCAGAGGGAGACCTCAGGTCAGCAGGAGCCAGAGGGAGACCTCAGGTCAGGAGGAGCCAGAGGGAGACCTCAGGTCAGGAGGAGCCAGAGGGAGACCTCAGGTCAGGAGGAGCCAGAGGGAGACCTCAGGTCAGGAGGAACCAGAGGGAGACCTCAGGTCAGGAGGAGCCAGAGTGAGACCTCAGGTGAACAGGAGCCAGAGGGAGACCTCAGGTCAGGAGGAGCCAGAGGGAGACCTCAGATCAGGAGGAGTCAGAGGAAGACCTCAGGTCAGGTGGAACCAGAGGGAGACTTCAGCTCAGGAGGACCCAGAGTGAGACCTCAGGTCAGAAGGAGCCAGAGGGAGACCTCAGATCAGGAGGAGCCAGAGGGAGACCTCAGGTCAGGAGGAGCCAGAGGGAGACCTCAGGACAAGATGAGCCAGAGGGGGACCTCAGGTCAAGAGGAGCCAGAGGGATACCTCAGGTCAAGAGGAGCCAGAGGGAGACCTCAGGTCAGGTGGAGCCAGAGGGAGACCTCAGGTCAGGAGGAGCCAGAGGGAGACCTCAGGTCAGAAGGAGCCAGAGGGAGACCTCAGATCAGGAGGAGCCAGAGGGAGACCTCAGGTCAGGAGGAGCCAGAGGGAGACCTCAGGTCAAGATGAGCCAGAGGGAGACCTCAGGTCAAGAGGAGCCAGAGGGAGACCTCAGGTCAAGAGGAGCCAGAGGGAGACCTCAGGTCAGGTGGAGCCAGAGGGAGACCTCAGGTCAGGAGGAGCCAGAGGGAGACCTCAGGTCAGGAGTAGCTAGAGGGAGACCTCAGGTCAAGAGGAGCCAGAGGGAGACCTCAGGTCAAGAGGAGCCAGAGGGAGACCTCAGGTCAGGAGGAGCCAGAGGGAGACCTCAGGTCAGGAGGAACCAGAGGGAGACCTCAGGTCAAGATGAGCCAGAGGGAGACCTCAGGTCAAGAGGAGCCAGAGGGAGACCTCAGGTCAAGATGAGCCAGAGGGAGACCTCAGGTCAAGAGGAGCCAGAGGGAGACCTCAGGTCAAGAGGAGCCAGAGGGAGACCTCAGGTCAGGAGGAGCCAGAGGGAGACCTCAGGTCAGCAGGAGCCAGAGGGAGACCTCAGGTCAGGAGGAGCCAGAGGGAGACCTCAGGTCAGGAGGAGCCAGAGGGAGACCTCAGGTCAGCAGGAGCCAGAGGGAGACCTCAGGTCAGGAGGAGCCAGAGGGAGACCTCAGGTCAGGAGTAGCTAGAGGGAGACCTCAGGTCAAGAGGAGCCAGAGGGAGACCTCAGGTCAAGAGGAGCCAGAGGGAGACCTCAGGTCAGCAGGAGCCAGAGGGAGACCTCAGGTCAGGAGGAGCCAGAGGGAGACCTCAGGTCAGGAGGAGCCAGAGGGAGACCTCAGGTCAGGAGGAGCCAGAGGGAGACCTCAGGTCAGGAGGAACCAGAGGGAGACCTCAGGTCAAGATGAGCCAGAGGGAGACCTCAGGTCAAGAGGAGCCAGAGGGAGACCTCAGGTCAAGATGAGCCAGAGGGAGACCTCAGGTCAAGAGGAGCCAGAGGGAGACCTCAGGTCAAGAGGAGCCAGAGGGAGACCTCAGGTCAGGAGGAGCCAGAGGGAGACCTCAGGTCAGCAGGAGCCAGAGGGAGACCTCAGGTCAGGAGGAGCCAGAGGGAGACCTCAGGTCAGGAGGAGCCAGAGGGAGACCTCAGGTCAGCAGGAGCCAGAGGGAGACCTCAGGTCAGGAGGAGCCAGAGGGAGACCTCAGGTCAGGAGGAGCCAGAGGGAGACCTCAGGTCAGGAGGAGCCAGAGGGAGACCTCAGGTCAGGAGGAACCAGAGGGAGACCTCAGGTCAGGAGGAGCCAGAGTGAGACCTCAGGTGAACAGGAGCCAGAGGGAGACCTCAGGTCAGGAGGAGCCAGAGGGAGACCTCAGATCAGGAGGAGTCAGAGGAAGACCTCAGGTCAGGTGGAACCAGAGGGAGACTTCAGCTCAGGAGGACCCAGAGTGAGACCTCAGGTCAGAAGGAGCCAGAGGGAGACCTCAGATCAGGAGGAGCCAGAGGGAGACCTCAGGTCAGGAGGAGCCAAAGGGAGACCTCAGGACAAGATGAGCCAGAGGGGGACCTCAGGTCAAGAGGAGCCAGAGGGATACCTCAGGTCAAGAGGAGCCAGAGGGAGACCTCAGGTCAGGTGGAGCCAGAGGGAGACCTCAGGTCAGGAGGAGCCAGAGGGAGACCTCAGGTCAGCAGGAGCCAGAGGGAGACCTCAGGTCAGGAGGAGCCAGAGGGAGACCTCAGGTCAAGAGGAGCCAGAGGGGGACCTCAGGTCAAGAGGAGCCAGAGGGAGACCTCAGGTCAAGATGAGCCAGAGGGGGACCTCAGGTCAAGAGGAGCCAGAGGGAGACCTCAGGTCAAGAGGAGCCAGAGGGAGACCTCAGGTCAAGAGGAGCCAGAGGGAGACCTCAGGTCAAGAGGAGCCAGAGGGAGACCTCAGGTCAGCAGGAGCCAGAGGGAGACCTCAGGTCAGGAGGAGCCAGAGGGAGACCTCAGGTCAGGAGGAGCCAGAGGGAGACCTCAGGTCAGGAGGAGCCAGAGGGAGACCTCAGGTCAGGAGGAACCAGAGGGAGACCTCAGGTCAAGATGAGCCAGAGGGAGACCTCAGGTCAAGAGGAGCCAGAGGGAGACCTCAGGTCAAGATGAGCCAGAGGGAGACCTCAGGTCAAGAGGAGCCAGAGGGAGACCTCAGGTCAAGAGGAGCCAGAGGGAGACCTCAGGTCAGGAGGAGCCAGAGGGAGACCTCAGGTCAGCAGGAGCCAGAGGGAGACCTCAGGTCAGGAGGAGCCAGAGGGAGACCTCAGGTCAGGAGGAGCCAGAGGGAGACCTCAGGTCAGCAGGAGCCAGAGGGAGACCTCAGGTCAGGAGGAGCCAGAGGGAGACCTCAGGTCAGGAGGAGCCAGAGGGAGACCTCAGGTCAGGAGGAGCCAGAGGGAGACCTCAGGTCAGGAGGAACCAGAGGGAGACCTCAGGTCAGAAGGAGCCAGAGTGAGACCTCAGGTGAACAGGAGCCAGAGGGAGACCTCAGGTCAGGAGGAGCCAGAGGGAGACCTCAGATCAGGAGGAGTCAGAGGAAGACCTCAGGTCAGGTGGAACCAGAGGGAGACTTCAGCTCAGGAGGACCCAGAGTGAGACCTCAGGTCAGAAGGAGCCAGAGGGAGACCTCAGATCAGGAGGAGCCAGAGGGAGACCTCAGGTCAGGAGGAGCCAGAGGGAGACCTCAGGTCAAGATGAGCCAGAGGGGGACCTCAGGTCAAGAGGAGCCAGAGGGAGACCTCAGGTCAAGAGGAGCCAGAGGGAGACCTCAGGTCAGGTGGAGCCAGAGGGAGACCTCAGGTCAGGAGGAGCCAGAGGGAGACCTCAGGTCAGGAGTAGCTAGAGGGAGACCTCAGGTCAAGAGGAGCCAGAGTGAGACCTCAGGTCAAGAGGAGCCAGAGGGAGACCTCAGGTCAGCAGGAGCCAGAGGGAGACCTCAGGTCAGGAGGAGCCAGAGGGAGACCTCAGGTCAGGAGGAGCCAGAGGGAGACCTCAGGTCAGGAGGAGCCAGAGGGAGACCTCAGGTCAGGAGGAACCAGAGGGAGACCTCAGGTCAAGATGAGCCAGAGGGAGACCTCAGGTCAAGAGGAGCCAGAGGGAGACCTCAGGTCAAGATGAGCCAGAGGGAGACCTCAGGTCAAGAGGAGCCAGAGGGAGACCTCAGGTCAAGAGGAGCCAGAGGGAGACCTCATGTCAGGAGGAGCCAGAGGGAGACCTCAGGTCAGCAGGAGCCAGAGGGAGACCTCAGGTCAGGAGGAGCCAGAGGGAGACCTCAGGTCAGGAGGAGCCAGAGGGAGACCTCAGGTCAGCAGGAGCCAGAGGAAGACCTCAGGTCAGGAGGAGCCAGAGGGAGACCTCAGGTCAGGAGGAGCCAGAGGGAGACCTCAGGTCAGGAGGAACCAGAGGGAGACCTCAGGTCAGGAGGAACCAGAGGGAGACCTCAGGTCAGGAGGAACCAGAGGGAGACCTCAGGTCAGGATGAACCAGAGGGAGACCTCAGGTCAGGAGGAACCAGAGGGAGACCTCAGGACAAGATGAGCCAGAGGGAGACCTCAGGTCAAGATGAGCCAGAGGGAGACCTCAGGTCAAGATGAGCCAGAGGGAGACCTCAGGTCAAGATGAGCCAGAGGGAGACCTCAGGTCAAGATGAACCAGAGAGAGACCTCAGGTCAGGATGAACCAGAGGGAGACCTCAGGTCAAGATGAGCCAGAGGGAGACCTCAGGTCAGGAGGAACCAGAGGGAGACCTCAGGTCAAGATGAGCCAGAGGGAGACCTCAGGTCAGGAGGAACCAGAGGGAGACCTCAGGTCAGGAGGAGCCTGAGGGAGACCTCAGGTCAACAGGAGCCAGAGAGAGACCTCAGGTCAGGAGGAGCCAGAGGGAGACCTCAGGTCAGCAGGAGCCAGAGGGAGACCTCAGGTCAGGAGGAGCCAGAGGGAGACCTCAGGTCAGGAGGAGCCAGAGGGAGACCTCAGGTCAGGAGGAGCCAGAGGGAGACCTCAGGTCAGGAGGAACCAGAGGGAGACCTCAGGTCAGGAGGAGCCAGAGTGAGACCTCAGGTGAACAGGAGCCAGAGGGAGACCTCAGGTCAGGAGGAGCCAGAGGGAGACCTCAGATCAGGAGGAGTCAGAGGAAGACCTCAGGTCAGGTGGAACCAGAGGGAGACTTCAGCTCAGGAGGACCCAGAGTGAGACCTCAGGTCAGAAGGAGCCAGAGGGAGACCTCAGATCAGGAGGAGCCAGAGGGAGACCTCAGGTCAGGAGGAGCCAGAGGGAGACCTCAGGTCAAGATGAGCCAGAGGGAGACCTCAGGTCAAGAGGAGCCAGAGGGAGACCTCAGGTCAAGAGGAGCCAGAGGGAGACCTCAGGTCAGGTGGAGCCAGAGGGAGACCTCAGGTCAGGAGGAGCCAGAGGGAGACCTCAGGTCAGGAGTAGCTAGAGGGAGACCTCAGGTCAAGAGGAGCCAGAGGGAGACCTCAGGTCAAGAGGAGCCAGAGGGAGACCTCAGGTCAGCAGGAGCCAGAGGGAGACCTCAGGTCAGAAGGAGCCAGAGGGAGACCTCAGGTCAGGAGGAGCCAGAGGGAGACCTCAGGTCAGGAGGAGCCAGAGGGAGACCTCAGGTCAGGAGGAACCAGAGGGAGACCTCAGGTCAAGATGAGCCAGAGGGAGACCTCAGGTCAAGAGGAGCCAGAGGGAGACCTCAGGTCAAGATGAGCCAGAGGGAGACCTCAGGTCAAGAGGAGCCAGAGGGAGACCTCAGGTCAAGAGGAGCCAGAGGGAGACCTCAGGTCAGGAGGAGCCAGAGGGAGACCTCAGGTCAGCAGGAGCCAGAGGGAGACCTCAGGTCAGGAGGAGCCAGAGGGAGACCTCAGGTCAGGAGGAGCCAGAGGGAGACCTCAGGTCAGCAGGAGCCAGAGGGAGACCTCAGGTCAGGAGGAGCCAGAGGGAGACCTCAGGTCAGGAGGAGCCAGAGGGAGACCTCAGGTCAGGAGGAACCAGAGGGAGACCTCAGGTCAGGAGGAACCAGAGGGAGACCTCAGGTCAGGAGGAACCAGAGGGAGACCTCAGGTCAGGATGAACCAGAGGGAGACCTCAGGTCAGGAGGAACCAGAGGGAGACCTCAGGACAAGATGAGCCAGAGGGAGACCTCAGGTCAAGATGAGCCAGAGGGAGACCTCAGGTCAAGATGAGCCAGAGGGAGACCTCAGGTCAAGATGAGCCAGAGGGAGACCTCAGGTCAAGATGAACCAGAGAGAGACCTCAGGTCAGGATGAACCAGAGGGAGACCTCAGGTCAAGATGAGCCAGAGGGAGACCTCAGGTCAGGATGAACCAGAGGGAGACCTCAGGTCAAGATGAGCCAGAGGGAGACCTCAGGTCAGGAGGAACCAGAGGGAGACCTCAGGTCAGGAGGAGCCTGAGGGAGACCTCAGGTCAACAGGAGCCAGAGAGAGACCTCAGGTCAGGAGGAACCAGAGGGAGACCTCAGGTCAGGAGGAGCCAGAGGGAGACCTCAGGTCAAGATGAGCCAGAGTGAGACCTCAGGTGAACAGGAGTCAGAGGGAGACCTCAGGTCAGGAGGAGCCAGAGGGAGACCTCAGATCAGGAGGAGTCAGAGCGAGACCTCAGATCAGGAGGAGTCAGAGGGAGACCTCAGGTCAGGAGGAGCCAGAGCGAGACCTCAGATCAGGAGGAGCCAGAGCGAGACCTCAGATCAGGAGGAGTCAGAGGGAGACCTCAGGTCAGGTGGAACCAGAGGGAGACTTCAGGTCAAGATGAGCCAGAGGGAGACCTCAGGTCAAGAGGAGCCAGAGGGAGACCTCAGGTCAAGATGAGCCAGAGGGAGACCTCAGGTCAAGAGGAGCCAGAGGGAGACCTCAGGTCAAGAGGAGCCAGAGGGAGACCTCAGGTCAGGAGGAGCCAGAGGGAGACCTCAGGTCAGGAGGAGCCAGAGGGAGACCTCAGGTCAGGAGTAGCCAGAGGGAGACCTCAGGTCAAGAGGAGCCAGAGGGAGACCTCAGGTCAAGAGGAGCCAGAGGGAGACCTCAGGTCAGCAGGAGCCAGAGGGAGACCTCAGGTCAGGAGGAGCCAGAGGGAGACCTCAGGTCAGGAGGAGCCAGAGGGAGACCTCAGGTCAGGAGGAACCAGAGGGAGACCTCAGGTCAAGATGATCCAGAGGGAGACCTCAGGTCAAGAGGAGCCAGAGGGAGACCTCAGGTCAAGATGAGCCAGAGGGAGACCTCAGGTCAAGAGGAGCCAGAGGGAGACCTCAGGTCAAGAGGAGCCAGAGGGAGACCTCAGGTCAGGAGTAGCCAGAGAGAGACCTCAGGTCAAGAGGAGCCAGAGGGAGACCTCAGGTCAAGAGGAGCCAGAGGGAGACCTCAGGTCAGGAGGAGCCAGAGCGAGACCTCAGATCAGGAGGAGCCAGAGCGAGACCTCAGATCAGGAGGAGTCAGAGGGAGACCTCAGGTCAGGTGGAACCAGAGGGAGACTTCAGGTCAAGATGAGCCAGAGGGAGACCTCAGGTCAAGAGGAGCCAGAGGGAGACCTCAGGTCAAGATGAGCCAGAGGGAGACCTCAGGTCAAGAGGAGCCAGAGGGAGACCTCAGGTCAAGAGGAGCCAGAGGGAGACCTCAGGTCAGGAGGAGCCAGAGGGAGACCTCAGGTCAGGAGGAGCCAGAGGGAGACCTCAGGTCAGGAGTAGCCAGAGGGAGACCTCAGGTCAAGAGGAGCCAGAGGGAGACCTCAGGTCAAGAGGAGCCAGAGGGAGACCTCAGGTCAGCAGGAGCCAGAGGGAGACCTCAGGTCAGGAGGAGCCAGAGGGAGACCTCAGGTCAGGAGGAGCCAGAGGGAGACCTCAGGTCAGGAGGAACCAGAGGGAGACCTCAGGTCAAGATGATCCAGAGGGAGACCTCAGGTCAAGAGGAGCCAGAGGGAGACCTCAGGTCAAGATGAGCCAGAGGGAGACCTCAGGTCAAGAGGAGCCAGAGGGAGACCTCAGGTCAAGAGGAGCCAGAGGGAGACCTCAGGTCAGGAGTAGCCAGAGAGAGACCTCAGGTCAAGAGGAGCCAGAGGGAGACCTCAGGTCAAGAGGAGCCAGAGGGAGACCTCAGGTCAGCAGGAGCCAGAGGGAGACTTCAGGTCAGGAGGAGCCAGAGGGAGACCTCAGGTCAAGAGGAGCCAGAGGGAGACCTCAGGTCAAGATGAGCCAGAGGGAGACCTCAGGTCAAGAGGAGCCAGAGGGAGACCTCAGGTCAAGAGGAGCCAGAGGGAGACCTCAGGTCAGGAGGAGCCAGAGGGAGACCTCAGGTCAGGAGGAGCCAGAGGGAGACCTCAGGTCAGGAGTAGCCAGAGGGAGACCTCAGGTCAAGAGTAGCCAGAGGGAGACCTCAGGTCAAGAGGAGCCAGAGGGAGACCTCAGGTCAGTAGGAGCCAGAGGGAGACCTCAGGTCAGGAGGAGCCAGAGGGAGACCTCAGGTCAGGAGGAGCCAGAGGGAGACCTCAGGTCAGGAGGAGCCAGAAGGAGACCTCAGGTCAGGAGGAACCAGAGGGAGACCTCAGGTCAGGAGGAACCAGAGGGAGACCTCAGGTCAGGAGGAACCAGAGGGAGACCTCAGGTCAGGAGGAACCAGAGGGAGACCTCAGGTCAGGAGGAGCCAGAGGGAGACCTCAGGTCAACAGAGGCCAGAGAGAGGCCTCAGGTCAGGAGGAGCCAGAGGGAGACCTCAGGTCAAGATGAGCCAGAGGGAGACCTCAGGTCAGGAGGAGTCAGAGGGAGACCTCAGGTCAGGTGGAACCAGAGGGAGACCTCAGGTCAAGATGAGCCAGAGGGAGACCTCAGGTCAGGAGGAGCCAGAGGGAGACCTCAGGTCAGGAAGAACCAGAGAGAGACCTCAGGTCAGGATGAGCCAGAGGGAGACCTCAGGTCAAGAGGAGCCAGAGGGAGACCTCAGGTCAAGAGGAGCCAGAGGGAGACCTCAGGTCAGGAGGAGCCAGAGGGAGACCTCAGGTCAGGAGGAGCCAGAGGGAGACCTCAGGTCAGGAGTAGCCAGAGGGAGACCTCAGGTCAAGAGGAGCCAGAGGGAGACCTCAGGTCAAGAGGAGCCAGAGGGAGACCTCAGGTCAGCAGGAGCCAGAGGGAGACCTCAGGTCAGGAGGAGCCAGAGGGAGACCTCAGGTCAGGAGGAGCCAGAGGGAGACCTCAGGTCAGGAGGAGCCAGAAGGAGACCTCAGGTCAGGAGGAACCAGAGGGAGACCTCAGGTCAGGAGGAACCAGAGGGAGACCTCAGGTCAGGAGGAACCAGAGGGAGACCTCAGGTCAGGAGGAGCCAGAGGGAGACCTCAGGTCAACAGAGGCCAGAGAGAGGCCTCAGGTCAGGAGGAGCCAGAGGGAGACCTCAGGTCAAGATGAGCCAGAGGGAGACCTCAGGTCAGGAGGAGTCAGAGGGAGACCTCAGGTCAGGTGGAACCAGAGGGAGACCTCAGGTCAAGATGAGCCAGAGGGAGACCTCAGGTCAGGAGGAGCCAGAGGGAGACCTCAGGTCAGGAAGAACCAGAGAGAGACCTCAGGTGAACAGGAGCCAGAGGGAGACCTCAGGTCAGGAGGAACCAGATGGAGACCTCAGGTCAAGATGAGCCAGAGGGAGACCTCAGGTCAAGATGAGCCAGAGGGAGACCTCAGGTCAAGATGAGCCAGAGGGAGACCTCAGGTCAGGAGGAACCAGAGGGAGAACTCAGGTCAGGATGAACCAGAGAGAGACCTCAGGTCAGGATGAACCAGAGGGAGACCTCAGGTCAGGAGGAACCAGAGGGAGACCTCAGGTCAAGATGAGCCAGAGGGAGACCTCAGGTCAAGATGAGCCAGAGGGAGACCTCAGGTCAAGATGATCCAGAGGGAGACCTCAGGTCAAGATGAACCAGAGAGAGAACTCAGGTCAGGATGAACCAGAGGGAGACCTCAGGTCAAGATGAGCCAGAGGGAGACCTCAGGTCAGGAGGAACCAGAGGGAGACCTCAGGTCAAGATGAGCCAGAGGGAGACCTCAGGTCAGGAGGAACCAGAGGGAGACCTCAGGTCAGGAGGAGCCAGAGGGAGACCTCAGGTCAACAGGAGCCAGAGAGAGACCTCAGGTCAGGAGGAACCAGAGGGAGACCTCAGGTCAGGAGGAGCCAGAGGGAGACCTCAGGTCAAGATGAGCCAGAGGGAGACCTCAGGTCAGGATGAGCCAGAGTGAGACCTCAGGTGAACAGGAGGAGCCAGAATGAGACCTCAAGTCAGGAGGAACCAGAGGGAGACCTCAGGTCAGGAGGAGCCAGAGTGAGACCTCAGGTGAACAGGAGCCAGAGGGAGACCTCAGGTCAGGAGGAGCCAGAGGGAGACCTCAGATCAGGAGGAGTCAGAGGAAGACCTCAGGTCAGGTGGAACCAGAGGGAGACTTCAGCTCAGGAGGACCCAGAGTGAGACCTCAGGTCAGAAGGAGCCAGAGGGAGACCTCAGATCAGGAGGAGCCAGAGGGAGACCTCAGGTCAGGAGGAGCCAGAGCGAGACCTCAGATCAGGAGGAGTCAGAGGGAGACCTCAGGTCAGGTGGAACCAGAGGGAGACTTCAGGTCAAGATGAGCCAGAGGGAGACCTCAGGTCAAGAGGAGCCAGAGGGAGACCTCAGGTCAAGATGAGCCAGAGGGAGACCTCAGGTCAAGAGGAGCCAGAGGGAGACCTCAAGTCAAGAGGAGCCAGAGGGAGACCTCAGGTCAAGATGAGCCAGAGGGAGACCTCAGGTCAGGAGGAACCAGAGGGAGAACTCAGGTCAGGATGAACCAGAGAGAGACCTCAGGTCAGGATGAACCAGAGGGAGACCTCAGGTCAGGAGGAACCAGAGGGAGACCTCAGGTCAAGATGAGCCAGAGGGAGACCTCAGGTCAAGATGAGCCAGAGGGAGACCTCAGGTCAAGATGAGCCAGAGGGAGACCTCAGGTCAAGATGAGCCAGAGGGAGACCTCAGGTCAAGATGAACCAGAGAGAGAACTCAGGTCAGGATGAACCAGAGGGAGACCTCAGGTCAAGATGAGCCAGAGGGAGACCTCAGGTCAGGAGGAACCAGAGGGAGACCTCAGGTCAAGATGAGCCAGAGGGAGACCTCAGGTCAGGAGGAACCAGAGGGAGACCTCAGGTCAGGAGGAGCCAGAGGGAGACCTCAGGTCAACAGGAGCCAGAGAGAGACCTCAGGTCAGGAGGAACCAGAGGGAGACCTCAGGTCAGGAGGAGCCAGAGGGAGACCTCAGGTCAAGATGAGCCAGAGGGAGACCTCAGGTCAGGATGAGCCAGAGTGAGACCTCAGGTGAACAGGAGCCAGAGGGAGACCTCAGGTCAGGAGGAGCCAGAGGGAGACCTCAGATCAGGAGGAGCCAGAGGGAGTCCTCAGGTCAGGTGGAACCAGAGGGAGACTTCAGCTCAGGAGGAGCCAGAGTGAGACCTCAGGTCAGGAGGAACCAGAGGGAGACCTCAGGTCAGGAGGAGCCAGAGTGAAACCTCAGGTGAACAGGAGCCAGAGGGAGACCTCAGGTCAGGAGGAGCCAGAGGGAGACCTCAGATCAGGAGGAGTCAGAGGAAGACCTCAGGTCAGGTGGAACCAGAGGGAGACTTCAGCTCAGGAGGACCCAGAGTGAGACCTCAGGTCAGAAGGAGCCAGAGGGAGACCTCAGATCAGGAGGAGCCAGAGGGAGACCTCAGGTCAGGAGGAGCCAGAGCGAGACCTCAGATCAGGAGGAGTCAGAGGGAGACCTCAGGTCAGGTGGAACCAGAGGGAGACTTCAGGTCAAGATGAGCCAGAGGGAGACCTCAGGTCAAGAGGAGCCAGAGGGAGACCTCAGGTCAAGATGAGCCAGAGGGAGACCTCAGGTCAAGAGGAGCCAGAGGGAGACCTCAGGTCAAGAGGAGCCAGAGGGAGACCTCAGGTCAGGAGGAGCCAGAGGGAGACCTCAGGTCAGGAGGAGCCAGAGGGAAACCTCAGGTCAGGAGTAGCCAGAGGGAGACCTCAGGTCAAGAGGAGCCAGAGGGAGACCTCAGGTCAAGAGGAGCCAGAGGGAGACCTCAGGTCAGCAGGAGCCAGAGGGAGACCTCAGGTCAGGAGGAGCCAGAGGGAGACCTCAGGTCAGGAGGAGCCAGAGGGAGACCTCAGGTCAGGAGGAGCCAGAGGGAGACCTCAGGTCAGGAGGAGCCAGAGGGAGACCTCAGGTCAGGAGAAACCAGAGGGAGACCTCAGGTCAGGAGGAACCAGAGGGAGACCTCAGGTCAGGAGGAACCAGAGGGAGACCTCAGGTCAGGAGGAGCCAGAGGGAGACCTCAGGTCAGGAGGAGCCAGAGGGAGACCTCAGGTCAGCAGGAGCCAGAGGGAGACCTCAGGTCAGGAGGAGCCAGAGGGAGACCTCAGGTCAGGAGAAACCAGAGGGAGACCTCAGGTCAGGAGGAACCAGAGGGAGACCTCAGGTCAGGAGGAACCAGAGGGAGACCTCAGGTCAGGAGGAACCAGAGGGAGACCTCAGGTCAACAGGAGCCAGAGAGAGACCTCAGGTCAGGAGGAGCCAGAGGGAGATCTCAGGTCAGGAGGAGTCAGAGGGAGACCTCAGGTCAGGTGGAACCAGAGGGAGACCTCAGGTCAAGATGAGCCAGAGGGAGACCTCAGGTGAACAGGAGCCAGAGGGAGACCTCAGGTCAGGAGGAGCCAGAGGGAGACCTCAGATCAGGAGGAGCCAGAGGGAGTCCTCAGGTCAGGTGGAACCAGAGGGAGACTTCAGCTCAGGAGGAGCCAGAGTGAGACCTCAGGTCAGGAGGAACCAGAGGGATACCTCAGGTCAGGAGGAGCCAGAGTGAGACCTCAGGTGAACAGGAGCCAGAGGGAGACCTCAGGTCTGGAGGAGCCAGAGGGAGAGCTCAGATCAGGAGGAGTCAGATGAAGACCTCAGGTCAGGTGGAACCAGAGGGAGACTTCAGCTCAGGAGGACCCAGAGTGAGACCTCAGGTCAGAAGGAGCCAGAGGGAGACCTCAGATCAGGAGGAGCCAGAGGGAGACCTCAGGTCAGGAGGAGCCAGAGCGAGACCTCAGATCAGGAGGAGTCAGAGGGAGACCTCAGGTCAGGTGGAACCAGAGGGAGACTTCAGGTCAAGATGAGCCAGAGGGAGACCTCAGGTCAAGAGGAGCCAGAGGGAGACCTCAGGTCAAGATGAGCCAGAGGGAGACCTCAGGTCAAGAGGAGCCAGAGGGAGACCTCAGGTCAAGAGGAGCCAGAGGGAGACCTCAGGTCAGGAGGAGCCAGAGGGAGACCTCAGGTCAGGAGGAGCCAGAGGGAGACCTCAGGTCAGGAGTAGCCAGAGGGAGACCTCAGGTCAAGAGGAGCCAGAGGGAGACCTCAGGTCAAGAGGAGCCAGAGGGAGACCTCAGGTCAGCAGGAGCCAGAGGGAGACCTCAGGTCAGGAGGAGCCAGAGGGAGACCTCAGGTCAGGAGGAGCCAGAGGGAGACCTCAGGTCAGGAGGAGCCAGAGGGAGACCTCAGGTCAGGAGGAGCCAGAGGGAGACCTCAGGTCAGGAGAAACCAGAGGGAGACCTCAGGTCAGGAGGAACCAGAGGGAGACCTCAGGTCAGGAGGAACCAGAGGGAGACCTCAGGTCAGGAGGAGCCAGAGGGAGACCTCAGGTCAGGAGGAGCCAGAGGGAGACCTCAGGTCAGCAGGAGCCAGAGGGAGACCTCAGGTCAGGAGGAGCCAGAGGGAGACCTCAGGTCAGGAGAAACCAGAGGGAGACCTCAGGTCAGGAGGAACCAGAGGGAGACCTCAGGTCAGGAGGAACCAGAGGGAGACCTCAGGTCAGGAGGAGCCAGAGGGAGACCTCAGGTCAACAGGAGCCAGAGAGAGACCTCAGGTCAGGAGGAGCCAGAGGGAGATCTCAGGTCAGGAGGAGTCAGAGGGAGACCTCAGGTCAGGTGGAACCAGAGGGAGACCTCAGGTCAAGATGAGCCAGAGGGAGACCTCAGGTCAGGAGGAGCCAGAGGGAGACCTCAGGTCAGGAAGAACCAGAGAGAGACCTCAGGTCAGGATGAGTCAGAGGGAGACCTCAGGTCAGGAGGAACCAGAGGGAGACCTCAGGTCAAGATGAGCCAGAGGGAGACCTCAGGTCAGGAGGAACCAGAGGGAGACCTCAGGTCAAGATGAGCCAGAGGGAGACCTCAGGTCAGGAGGAACCAGAGGGAGACCTCAGGTCAGGAGGAGCCAGAGGGAGACCTCAGGTTAACAGGAGCCAGAGAGAGACCTCAGGTCAGGAGGAACCAGAGGGAGACCTCAGGTCAGGAGGAGCCAGAGGGAGACCTCAGGTCAAGATGAGCCAGAGGGAGACCTCAGGTCAGGAGGAGTCAGAGGGATACCTCAGGTCAGGTGGAACCAGAGGGAGACCTCAGGTCAAGATGAGCCAGAGGTAGACCTCAGGTCAGGAGGAGCCAGAGGGAGACCTCAGGTCAGGAGGAACCAGAGGGAGGCCTCAGGTCAGGATGAGCCAGAGCGAGACCTCAGGTCCAGAGGGAGACCTCAGGTCAAGATGAGCCAGAGGGAGACCTCAGGTCAGGAGGAGCCAGAGGGAGACCTCAGGTCAGGAGGAACCAGAGGGAGGCCTCAGGTCAGGATGAGCCAGAGGGAGACCTCAGGTCCAGAGGGAGACCTCAGGTCAGGATGAGCCAGAGGGAGACCTCAGGTCAGGAGGAACCAGAGGGAGACCTCAGGTCAAAATGAGCCAGAGGGAGACCTCAGGTCAGGAGGAGCCAGAGGGAGATATCAGGTCAGCAGGAGCCATTTACCGGGCAGCAGGGTGTGCCACAGGAGTAACATGTGTGCCTCACAGCAAGAAGCCCCTGGGTTCGCTGCCTGACGAAGGCACATTTCTGTGTTGTTCTCTCCCTGTTCTGCATTAATCTCCTCGAGGGCTTCCTCTATCCTCCACAGCTAAAAAAATACTTTGTCAGTGGCATGGGCCATATATCCCAATGCAGGACCCTCTTGAAAGAGAGTCTTTCTTGAGTGATTAAGTAATTATTAGTGTATTATTATTATTTACCTCAAGCATGTGGGGTTTCTGTTGCTATTGTGACCGTTATGCTTCGCTTCTGAATTCACAAATGCATCTGTCAATGGGACCACAACAGCCCAAATTGTTTACATTTCCACCGTGTTCCAATCCGATGCCAGGCCAGATATTGAAACGAATTCCATATATCCTGCTATTTGCACTATTCTTTGCAACGCTAGGCGATCACGAAGGATTGCGCTGCATTTCACTGACATGGCCTGGAAGTCGTTTCGCAGTCCGGAGGGGGGGGGGCCCGTGTTGCTGCTGTGTGTGTGGAATCTCATTTGATATAATTTGCTGGTAATGTCTCAGCATTGGGATGTTTTGGCCAATAGCGGTTACATTGTGTTTGTGTGTGTGTTTAGCTGTGGGAGGGAAAACTGGACGACCCAGATCAAGACTGGAGGTCTGTCCTCCAGTTTAAATAAAGATGCTGAAAACCCATTCAGAATAACTGGGAGAACATACAAACTCCACTTTAACATTTTAACACTTCACAGAGAGAGGCGCCCGAGTCAGGAATCAAACCCAGGGTTTCTTGCTGCGATGCGCTTGCGTTACCACTGGGAAAAACCTGCTGCCCCGAATACTGCCTTGGTGCCTTTTACCCCACGATGTCCTTGCAAACTAAAACACCCCCACCCTTTCCCTCTCTCATTATACCCCCCATACTCTGAAGCCCTTGAGGTTGAGTGCAGTCAAATCTTGATATACAATCAAATGTAGACATTTCATTCATCTCAATTGGATCTTGAGGCGAACCAGTCAACTACAATACCATCCCTTTAAAATAAATAGAAACTGATTTTGTAAGAAAAATCAATGAATAAAAATCTCTAGCCTCCCAACAAATGTACCGAGGTAGGATTGCGGGAAATTAGCTCGATGGAGATGTGATGTGGACCTGGGGGGCGAGTGGGATTTTGTGCAAGGGATTTGGAAGTGTTCCTGCTTGTCCGTGGAGGAGGTGTACGTGTTGTTTGTCACGCCATGCGATCGAAATGTGCATGACACAGTGCACCAGGATGAGTCATGCCGCTGGGGCGCTGGCGTGCAGCACGATGCATACGCATGCGACGCATTTCTCGAGATAATCCATCACGTGTGACACAGCCAGCAGAGAAATTTAATTTGAATGAAATATCTAGAGAGCTGATTAAATCAGCGGCACATAAACATGGTGTATTTTTTTAGAGAGGGGCTATCTAAACATGTGTGTAATACACCAGATCCCTAACACAAGCACGGCCATGTGACACGGCATTGAGCAATCGGTATTTGCAGGACAGAGCTAACCCCCAGAGTTAGTGGTTCCGTAAGCTGTTGATGTAGAGCCCTGGTGTTGGCTTCATACTGATTTCAAAGGAGTATCATCGATAGCTCCCAAAGCATTTTCACCTTTTATCTTCAGTTACAGAATCTGAATGCAAAAGCTGTCACCAGAAAGGACCAGCAAACAGGTGCTTGCTGTACCATGGGACCTTTTTTTTGGGCAGTATCACAGTATGAAAAATAAGAATAGGTTTTAACCTTTCTGCTAATGAAACAGGAGGTGTGAAGATGTTCAAACACCAAATAGATACCTTTTGCACGGGTACCTGCTGACTAAACGCTCGCACCGCTTCTGCATCTCGTGTGGCTCTTTGCGAGAGCGGTGTCAGTTCTTTGGATAGCACCTCGTGATTCGAACTCTGCCTTGCGTAAATAACTCGACAATGAACACTTAATCCCTTCTTTTCATGTGCATTTATTGCCTTTTGTATGGGCCATTCTGTGCTCGCTTTGTGAAGCAGTTGAACATTGCAGCTGTTGGCTCCGTACATTCCGTGACACGGTAGAGGAGTATCTGCGACAGAGGCTCTGCCGCATGGCTCGGTGTAGCAACGGTCGGGCAAGCCCCAGGTAGTGCACTCGTCATGGCGAACGCCTGTTCCTTGACAATGACAATACGTCTCAAGCAGCCAAGGTGCGTAGCGTGGCTCAGTAATCTGGCGTGGCAGACAAAAACAGACACGATGTGTGCACAATACATTTGAATCCAACAGTCAAGTGTGGGCCTTCTTCATGCATTGCGATATAAGGATACCACACACACATTGGGTCAATGTAGCGGTGCAGAGCTTTGCCGATTCACTGCCAGGAGAAGCCTCCTGTCACTGCCTCTACTTGCAGGTTTACGCTGCAGTGTAAACTGAATTGTGGGTAGATATTTTATAGATGTAAACTAAACTATTTTATTTTACCAGTTGAGGTCCACTGAGCTACGTAGCTCTTTTTTAGAAGCGACCTGGCCACCACACATGACAGCTCAACGAATTGGGCTTATCACCTGGACATTTATCGCAGCCAAATACGATAAATGCGTCTCAATTCTAAATGTGGAAAAAAACGCAACCACGGGGACAACATGGCAAACTCCAAATACGCAGCAGGCGTCAGGGTCCGAGATCGAACCCACGAACTCCTGCATGCCTGTCCCCAGGAACACAACTCTCCTCTCTCGTTACCTCGCAAGGCTTTGGTGTCAACTTACAGCTCTAGTAAACCATAACATATTTAACAGGGATCTATTAAATTAAATGAAATACATGAATAGTATTTAGACTTGTAAACATTTATATATATATTTAAATGTACGCAAATTATGAAATATACCTTTCATCATTTGAACATTTTGCATCGCCGTCATTTCCTGTAATCTGCAGCTATCTGTGGATCCATGATGCTCGCCTGCCTTCGGTAACTCCGTAATCGGCCCCCATTGGCAACGTCACACTGCGGAGCGTGCTCAGCACCTGCCTGTCAGGCAAGGCCCAGGGCTACCCCGTGCCGGCCGTGGGAACGCCGTTGCCCCCCCACCCCCCCCCCCCCTGGAGACTGCTTCTCCGCATCCTGCACGCCATTGTGGGGCCCAGGGCCCCTTCAACCACCGCCGCTTTGACGCGACCCTCCATGCGACGTCGCCCGCGTCCCGCGGCGCGGATGGGAAGTTGTACTCGTCGATATTTGCGCGTACGTATTGGGAAGCCTTGGCGGCGAGGTGTTAACTACCTCGCCTGGTACACAGGAGGTTGCGGGTTCAATCCCGACACTTGACGCCTGTATATTTGGAGTTTGCATGCCTCTCTCCCCGTGGTCGCGTGGATATTTCTCTGGGTCCTCTTGGTTTTTACCTCCACATTTAGAATCAACATGCGTTTAAAGTATAGTTTTTTTATCGTATCTTGAACTTATTTTGCAGGGTACGTAGCCAACCATACTAATCGGATGTGCGGGGAAAGGACAACAAACTAAACACAACAACAAGCAGTTCTAAATGAATGAATTTTAAATCGAGATTTAAAAGTGCATAGCTCCAGTGACTTCTTAACATCGGAAAGAAAGAGTGTTCCAGACGGCCGCAGAAGTACATCTGAAAGTGCCGCACGATGCGGTGACACTAAGGATCCCTCGCACATTCTTGTGCACTGGTAAGAAGGATAGTTAACAGATGTGTGTGTGTGTCCTTTATTCAGCTAGGAGGTGGAATAGACCCATAGAGATGCACGGGTGACCTGGGCTACATGGAGAACAATTTGCTTTGCTTCTCATTGTAGTGCTGAGGGCCCTGAGTTTCCAACGTTACCACCAGACGCAGCGGAGTTGAGGTGGTCCCACCTGAAGCGCAAGCCGAGACGGGTGCACTCGCGGCTCGTGCTGTGAGCGTTAATAACTCAGCCCGGGCGTGGAGCCGCACCGACCGTGCCATCTCCGTGAAGCTCTTTGCACAGAGCGGCTGGAGGTTGCAGCCGCATAAATACTCAGTTCTCCCCACCCCTGTGTTGGTGAGCTCAATTGCACCTGTGCTTGTGCGTGACTGGTTACGCGCGCACGCACGCAAATGTATAACGCGCGCAGTATTCGTTCACTTTCAGAAAGCGCTCGCGCGAGTGATAGAGAGAGAGAGGGAGGGTGAATAATTCAGAGGCACGGGAAACCAAGGCAGCCAGAACCATTGCAAAGCAATTGCCCAAATTCTGTGGCCCTTTCGCGGGATGAAAAGCTCTAGAGGCACGCGGTTAGTCATTTTCTTCACTAGGGCCCTTCAGGGCGGTGGCCGCTCCTTTCCACTCTTAAGGGGAAGTTTTATTTTAATTTCGATTTTTTTTTTCCCGGTTGTGGCGCTAGCGCCGTACACTGGACGCAGGCCGCTAGAAACGGCGGAGGCCCCGGCACCCCCTCCCCTGCGGTCACCGGCATCGTAGCGTCGCTGTTCGTGTCGTTTGACGTTCGTTCGGCACGCGCCGATGCACCGGGGTCTTACACTCGCGACACGAGCGCCGGATCGTGCACGCGCGAGAATCGTTTCCGGATTATAGAAATTGTTGTTGGTGAAGTTGCTATGCACAGGCCTGAAGGCCGTACGTGGTAAGCGGTCCAGCAACAAACAGTGCTTGTCGACTTTGTACGAGAATTCATAATCAGAATCTTTACTTAGACTGCAGGAAGAATCCGATGAGCTATGAAGCTCTTTTCCACAGATGTCCAGCAGGGGCACGGGGGTCAGAAGGTTACAACAACAAAGAATATGACAACACGGTAGGAGTGCAAAGTATAGGAAAGCTAAGCAAGCCACCAAATGCACTCTTGGGCAAGGCAGCAAAAGAAAAACAGTCTCTCGGTAAAATTGCACACTCACATTTCACTGTCGATACATTGAGCAGCGTGATAAGACCTTGGGGGGGAGGCAGGGGGCGGGAAAGAGCTGATGGGATGGAATTCCAGGGTGGAGCAGTGTGAAGGAAAGAAGCGGAAAGAGAAGTGAGGTAGAACGTCATGTTACATGTGGTGTCACGTGGTGTTACACATCATGTTACATGTGCTGTTACATGTGGTGTCGCATTTAGAACCATTGAACTCACAGAAGGGAAAACATGAGAAAGCGTACCAATTAGATGGTAAAAGCATGAAAAAAAGACATCATTCTTGAATTATGACCCTGAATCGGGATGACTCGTCGAACCTCTGAGTCGACACATGCCCCCCCCCATCCCCCCCGTTCTCCGACATGCACGCCAGCGGACTGCGTTTCGTCGTCTACACATCGTCGCCATCGTTCTCGCCATCGTCACCATCGTCGTCGCCATCGTTGTCGCAGTCTCTGTTTGCTTTGCGTTTCGAGCGGTGCTGCGTTTTGTCTCGTTGCCTCATTTTTATTTTACCCGTTGCTCCATGTGCGTTTGTGTCTGTAGGGAAAAAACAGGACAAAGCTGCAGAAATCAACCGCAACAAAGGTAACAGAGAATGTATGGACCTCCTAGCTGCGTTGAGGCACGAGCTGCGGCAGCAGCTGCTGCTGCTGCTCTCTGCTTCTCACTCGTAGACATCGATTATTTAGCAGCTGATCCTTCATACCCGGCATTGCCCTCGTAAGCACACGCTTATTAATGCGGCATATTTTCCCCCGGCTATATATTTGACAAACATTTAGATTGGCACAGTCACACACGTGCCACCTCTGTGTTTTACACAAACTCATTATTTTTCTTGGCTTTGATTTCAAGATTTGTTGTAACACACAACCGATAGCCTTCTTTAAAATAATTTAACTAAAGGAAATTATTTTTATTGCGTGTTGACGGCGTGTTCATCAACCTAACGAGTAGAATTGTCGCTCACGGTGTGATGTCAGCACGCGCACCAGGGAACCCGGAGGTCTTTAGCCTTTGCCATCGTCGTTGTCAACATCGCCGATCGGAATCATTACTAATCAGGTTGACGTTGCCATTAATGGCAGCAGCCTCTGACGGATGCTCCCGAACCTCTCGCGCGTCTTGTGCTCGCTTTATGCCATCGGGTGCTCCTCTGAAGTCGCTATCCCCCTGCACTGTAATGTCGACGTTACTTTTATCTCTTTTCTTTGAATGCCACAAAGTCACCCTCAGGGTGTCAGTTCAGCCGATGCCAGCGAAGACCCATGGGTGTGGCTTATTTTTCCCCGTGTTCATTTGTTGTATGAGGGAAATGATGATGATGATGACGACGGTGATGTGTGATGATGGTGGGGATTATGTTGAATGTGAAGGATGTTGTTTGTGATGAAGATTGCGAATGATAATGATGATGGTTTATGTCAATGATTGACCATAGTGGTGTTGAATGTGGCGTGATGATGATATGGATGATGGTGTTGATATGTGATGATGGTGACAACAACAAATGATGATGGTGACGATCGTTAATGGTGGTCGCAGCACGGAGAGATGTTGAGCAGTTGACACTCTTGGAGAGACTCCGACATGCACTTGGAGAGACAGAGATGATTGGAGAGAGACAGAGAGACACACAGAGAGACACGGATGCATGAGCAGTCTCACGCACTCGCGCAGTGATGACGTCGCTGCATGTAAGCCCCCAGCAGTGTAGGGATAAAGGGCCATGAGCGCTTGCTCATGTGTGTTGCTGCAGATGTTTCTGATTAGTGAATTCTCAACCAATATCTAATTTGCCAAACCGTCAGAACCAGAGGGGTGGAAAATTCCCACAGCAGTTGAGGCCCTGCCCCCCCCTGGCGGGCTGTGCCCCCTCCGAACCGCCCCCCCCCCGAGCCCCCACCCACCCATAGAGGCCGGCGAGTCGGCGGCCGGGCGGCCGGCTGGTGTAAATGCCGGCCTTGCGGGAGGGGGGCCGAATCTCCAGCTTAGCCAGGTTGTGCCGAAGGTCTTGCGGCGGTGGCAGCGGCGGCGGCGGTGGCAGCATCGCTGGCCATGTTTTCCTCTAGATCTTGACGAATACAAACAGATGCGCGCATCTGTGCGTACGTACGTGGGGTGCTCCAGCTGCCCATTCCGCAAAGCGGGAACCTGGTCGATAAGACACTGGCATTGCGCCAAATTGCGAGAAATGTCTTTTAGTTGAAGAGTTTCCACTGACGGAACTTTCCGCAAAGCCAATGTTCAAGCCCTGTGCAATGCCCAGGCCTCCGATGTGGCGAAGAGAGCGCGTCATTTTAGAATCACCTCATTCCAACGTCGCACATCTAACTCAGGATACTGAATAGCAGTATCACCCTCATCCTAATCTGCCCATTTACAAAGCCACCGCTTTGAAAAACGTTGTCCCTACAACGTTAGCTTTTGATAAGTGAATGATACAATGGGAATTAGTTTTTTTGCATTGTAATATTTACTACTGCCCTTTATTGCGGCACGGTGAACATTTGTCGTGGCACTCCGGTTAGTGCACGGCGACGGGAGCGTGGTCAGCTTCACGGTGAGCGCAGGGTGATCGCAGGTTGAGCTCGGAGCGAGCTTAGGGTGAAAGTAGGGTGAGCACAGGGTGAGCTCGGGGTGAGCTCGGGGTGAGCTCAGGGTGAGCTCAGGGTAAGCTCGGGGTGAGAGTAGGGTGAGCTCACGGTAAACTCACGGTGAGCGTGGGGTGAGCTCGGGGTGAGCTCGGGGTGAGTGCCGGGTGAGTTCGGGGTGAGCACGGGGTCAGCGCAGGGTGAACGTAGGGTGAACGCGGGGTGAGCTCGGGGTGAGCGCAGGGTGAGCGCAGGGTGAGCTCAGGGTGAGCGCAGGGTGAGCGCAGGGTGAGCTCAGGGTGAGCGCGGGGTCAGCGCGGGGTGAGCGCGGGGTGAGCACGGGGTGAGCGCGGTGTGAGTGGACAGCCCGGGAAGCAGCGGCTCACCCTTGCGCAGGTTTTCACACACCCACGTGGGGAGCCTTCATCCAGCAGTGGATTGATCTCGGCTGACCCCGATGATGATGATGATGATGTTGATACCCAATTTAAACATGCGGTATATATGATCTTTGTTTCGTCCCCTTGATGTTTAACGTGACAAAACGGGGAAAGATACGAGGTCGACTTCAGATGTGGATGCTGTAAAAATAGTTGCGTTGCTTAGCTTTGGATTTTCATCGCCAAATTCTCTACGGAACAGTAAATGGCATTGCTCTTGAGGTCTCTGTACTGGATTACATCTTCTGCACATTAAAGTTCATATTTATGCTTCCGCGGCAATTTTTCACACCTGCAATACCCATATATTTATTTACTTCTGTTCTACAACCAGGAGCGGTTCGAGCCCTTTCCGCGCGTAGACCCTTCACGACCAACTTTTCTCCACAATTGTGGCTGTCGCGCCTGATGATGCTGGTTGTTGTAAACACCGGCGAAGCGTCACGGCACGCGAATTGTAAACGCTGCTGCTGTAGTGAGTTTAGTCTGAACTCGTGTCACTAATCGGCACGTCTCATTGACGCGACAAAGCTCTTTTATCTTCTTGGTTCTTTCGGTAAAGTCACGTAGAAGGGAGATAATAAAATAATAAAAATAAAACAATAAAATAATACAATTCTCACGACGTTTTGGCCACAATGCAAGCAGCCGTCCTCAGGTGAAGAACAGGTCTGTTGGAAAGACAGCGTCTGAATGACGACGGCTGTTCTTCACCTGAGGACGGCTGCTTGTGTTGTGGCCGAAACGTCGTGATAATTATTTTAATATGTTTTATTTTTATTATTTTATTATTTCCATTCTACGTGACTTTACCGAAAGAACCAAGAATATGAATCCCTGCAGTCACGAAAGCTTTCAATCGAAAGGTAAACAAGGTGTTTACCAGGTAATGCTTCGCGCTACCTTTACCCTCCTGGGTAATTCTTCTGAGCCACCTTTACCCTACCTTTTACATTACCCCTTGGCATGGTCGACACCTTTACCCTTTTACCTGGTAAAAAGAGTAAATTACCTTACCTTGCCGAGGCCTAATCTGATATATGTCGTATCTATCGGTTTGGAGCACCCAGTATATTTGTTTTCAGTGTCAGGGTGATAACAATCAAACCGATTGTATGAGCATGGTTACCCTCACCAGAAGGGCTTAATGAACATTTGAATGAGTGGACTGATAGAAATAATAATTTGACTTGAGACCCAGGCTGCAACATATATTTAATTGCATTCTTACGTGATGCAGTTTAAGCATTGCTCCATTGCTGTTCTTCCATGGTTGGAATCCTGATGTCATTTCACTTCCTTCCCCGGAGGCTGCAGTGAAGTAAGGTGTGTGCCGCAGACGCAGCGGGCCCGCGTGCGGCGTGCGGCGTGCGGCGCATGCCTTGCTCTGCGTACCGCGGCGTTCGTGACTGGGCCGATCGCCGTGCCCACGGGCGGTGACGTTGCCCGGCGGTAGCGCGTTCGTCGCCTGCCCGCAGAGGTCGCGCTTCGAATCCGGCAGGCTGCCCCGGTGGACGTTGCGGTGCGATCAAAATACCTCTTCGCCTCGTACGTCAAAGGTCCCCTGGCCGTCGTTTGAAAACAACGAGGCCATCTTGTGCCGGCCTCGTGGACCACATTTTGACGACAAGTTTAAAATCGCCTGCAAATCACTGAGTCGGGACATCACAGAGAATCGTCTCTCCCGGATGTAAAACGACTGCTGACTGCCGGCGGGTGAAACATGGTGCCTTCGCGAGAGCCGCGCGCGATTACTCATTCTTATTCTTTTATTACGCAACACTCGGTATGCGTGCACGACATATGAATATATTGGCAGTGTGACGCACAGGTTAGGAGTGAGCGGTGGTGCGCTGCGTTGTTGCGTGGTGTGCTGCGCTGTTGGGTGGTGTGATGTGCTGGTGGGTGGTGTGATGCGCTGGTGGGTGGTGTGCTGCGCTGTTGGGCGGTGTGATGCCCTGGTGGGTGGTGTGATGCGCTGGTGGGTGGTGCGCTGCGCTGGTGGGTGGTGTGATACGCTGGTGGGTGGTGTGATGTGCTGTTGGGTGGTGTGATGCCCTGGTGGGTGGTGCGATGCGCTGGTGGGTGGTGTGATGCGCTAGTGGGTGGTGTGATGCCCTGGTGGGTGGTGTGATGCCCTGGTGGGTGGTGTGATGCCCTGGTGGGTGGTGTGATGCACTGGTGGGTGGTCTGATGCGCTGGTGGGTGGTGTGATGCGCTGGTGGGTGGTGTGATGCGCTGGTGGGTGGTGTGATGCGCTGTTGGGTGGTGTGATGCGCTGGTGGGTGGTGTGATGCGCTGTTGGGTGGTGTGATGCGCTGGTGGGTGGTGTGATGCGCTGTTGGGTGGTGTGATGCGCTGGTGGGTGGTGTGATGCGCTGGTGGGTGGTGTGATGCGCTGTGCACACCCGTCGCGATGCACTAACTGCCGCCCTTCCCGTCGCGGCATGTCTCTTTGTCACGGCCAAAGTGAAAGCCCCGGACGGGGTCGCCGACATGGAGATGGAGCCCTTGAAGGGTGCCGACTGCGAGGACAACAAAGAGAAGAAGCGCTCCAATGTCACCAAGAAGGAGAAGTCGGTGCTCCAGGGCAAGCTGACGAAGCTCGCGGTGCAGATCGGCAAGGCCGGTACGCCGTCGCGCGGACGCGCTCTCGCCATGACCCGTAGAGCGGCGTTCATCCTCTTTGCAATGTTTTTTAATATTGCATTGAAAGAGGTCAACGCAAGCGATCGTCGCTTATGGGCGAGCCGTTAATTGTTGCCCTCCATGAGGCTGTACGAGAGAGGAAGACTGAACGAGGTAACGGCGTGAATAAAAAGGCCTCCGTTTATTAAGAGCAAAGTTGCACTGCAGAAGTATAATTCTTTCTGTACCAAGAACCGTTTTTCAATGTCGTGTATGTCGTATAGTTCTGTGAGAGCGAACCTCAAGCCAGACTGCGGTGATGGTGAAATAAGATCAGACCTCGGAGGTTGGAATTTATGGAGAAATTTGGTGGCATCAAAACGTCTTAAACTGTGATGACCTCTTGACCTTGACTTTCAGTCGTTCCATTTGAGTTCAGGGGGACATCACCCCAGCTAATATTAATTTGGGGGTGGCGGGGGGTAGAGGTCGCCTACTCAGGCTCATGGAGAGTCCCAGCTGTCTCAGGCTGTCGGGCTGCTGGCATCACGGGCAAGAGCCATCGACGAGCGGCTCGGCGTTCGGCACGTGCAACGCACACGCAATGTGCGGCGACGGCGTTCATCGTCGTGGCTTTGTCGTGGCCGTCACTCCTCGGCCGCGGTGGTGACCGTCGCCGTGGTGGCGCTTGCCCTCCGTTCCCTCGGCAGGCCTGGTCATGTCGGCCATCACCGTCATCATCCTCGTGCTCTACTTTGTGATCGAGACGTTCTGGGTGCAGGGCATGCCCTGGCTGCCCGAGTGCACGCCAATCTACGTGCAGTTCTTCGTCAAGTTCTTCATCATCGGTGTCACCGTGCTGGTCGTGGCTGTGCCCGAGGGGCTTCCGCTGGCTGTCACCATCTCACTCGCCTACTCCGTCAAGGTGCGTGCCGCCCGCGGTGGGCCGCTCCATGAACGGGGTCAGTGGGGCGAGCGGGACAAGCGGAGGTAACGGGGTGAGTGGGGCGAGCAGAGTCAGTGGGGAGAGCGGGGTAAGTGGAGCGAGCGGGGTCATTGGAGCAAGCGGGGCCAGTGGGGCGAGCGAGGTCAGTGGAACGAGCAGGGGCAAGCGGGGTCAGTGGAGTGAGCGGGGTCAGCGGGGCGAGCGGGGTCAGCGGGGCTAACGGGGTGAGTGGGGCAAGCGGGGTCAGTGGAGTGAGCGGGGTCAGCGGGGCGAGGGGGGTCAGCGGGGCGAGCGGGGTCAGCGGGGCTAACGGGGTGAGTGGGGCAAGCGGGGTCAGTGGAGTGAGCGGAGTGAGCGGAGTCAGTGGGTCGATGTTCTACAGCAGCAGGCTGCGGGCTCTGGCGGACAGCGCTTTGTGTCGGTGGCGTCGGCAGCTTTGATCGTGGTGACATTACAATCTTGTCCTCCTGACGTCCGTTCCAAAATGTTCACCGGCAGAAAATGATGAAGGACAACAACCTGGTGCGGCACCTGGACGCGTGCGAGACGATGGGCAACGCCACGGCCATCTGCTCTGACAAGACGGGCACGCTCACCACCAACCGCATGACGGTGGTGCAGGTGAGACGCTCACCACAGCCACCAACCAACAACTGAACTGCTACCCACCAACCACTAGCCATGAACTACTACCCACCAACCAACAACTGAACTACTACCCATCAACCACAATCCATGAACTACCCACCAGCCAAAAACCACGACCACAACCGCTGAGCACGTGTGCGCGTGGCCGTGGGTACAGGCGTACGTGGGCGACGTGCACTACTGCTCCGTGCCCAGCCCCGACGCGCTGGCGCCCGCCATCATGGATGTGCTCACCACCGGCATTGCCGTCAACTGCGCCTACACCACCAAGATCCTGGTACGGCACCATCGTGGTCCCTTCTCTGCCTCGTTGGACGCGGGTTCCGTGTGCACGCGTACTTAATTGTCTTCAATAGTGCCGTACGGATTGAATACGAAGTACGTGATTCACCATTGCTTGTTGGGTTAGGTCACTTAATGAGCTGACTACATTTTTTTATGTAACTACCTCCACCACCTGACACAGAAAGCATTTAACACCCCAGGTGTGAACGTTTCAGCTCACCGGTAAGTTGGAGAGGAATACTCACAAGTAAATTTAGCAATTTGACGCAACGTTTTGCTTGAAACCGCATCGAGCATCTTCAAACACTCCTAACAAGAATCAATTATATTGGCTACGAATCCTACGGGTTAAATTAACACACGGTGTGTTTTTCCTCCCTGCTGAAGACACCGAATGATCTTCTTGGTTCTTTCGGTAAAGTCACGTAGAAGGGAAGTAATAAAATAATAAAAATAAAACATAATAAAATAAAATAATTCTCACGACGTTTCGGCTACAACGCAAGCAGCCGTCTTCAGGTGAAGAATGAGACACTACCAAGCTAGGAGCTTATATATAAGCTGGGTTGGAGGTGGAAGAGCGCCTTAACAAAAAGAATGTGCATATGAAGAGGAATTTAGCATATTCATGGGAAATGCGTAGGAGGTGGGCGGGGGGGTTTCAAAGTCATATTATGCCCATGCATTATGCAGGATCAGCAGCACCAAGGGGGGGTGCAGTGAGTAGCATTAACAAAGGAAAGGAATGTTAATAGTATGTAGCTGCAGTTACTAAACAACCACGTAGAAAACTAAAGTATAAACTACATAAAAAACTAAAGTATAAACTGCATAGCACCATCAGTATACTTACTATACTCTACAATAAGCTGAGTTACTAACAGCAAGTAATACATTACAATTCTACGTCGTAAAAATTATATAATATGCTTCCATCTAAACTTTATTCTCTTACATCACACGAGCATACACCGTACTATTTACTGCCATAGACAAACCCAACATTAAATTACATACTGTATTGCTATAAACCACATACATTTTAATATACATTTTAAAATAACACTATGTATTATTCTACCCACCCTAATGTGTATCACACTGCTATATGTTTACTATACAATTACGATACTATATATTACTTTGTACATTGTATTAAGCATATAAATGTTATACTATTTGTTATTATACACTGTACCATTGACATGAATATGCTAAATTACTCTTCATATGCACATTCTTTTTGTTAAGGCGCTCTTCCACCTCCAACCCAGCTTATATATAAGCTCCTAGCTTGGTAGTGTCTCATTCTTCACCTGAAGACGGCTGCTTGCGTTGTAGCCGAAACGTCGTGAGAATGATTTTATTTTATTATGTTTTAATTTTATTATTTTATTACTTCCCTTCTACGTGACTTTACCGAAAGAACCAAGAAGATGAATACCTGCAGTCACGAAAGCTTTAAATAGAAAATTACACCGAACGATGGTGAAGGTAATAGTGTAAGTGGGCTGCTGCTGCTGCTGCTGCATGCGGTGGTGGTGGTGGTCGGGCGGAGGAACGGTGGCGTGACGGTCAGCGCCGCCGCGTCCCCACTTCCCCCACGCGTGTTTCTTCTCGCCATCCACGCCAGCGACGGTTGATAATATGGCCGTGTGAGCTCCGAGCAGAGTCGCGGCCCCGTGCTCCGCATTGACGCGGGCGCGGCGGAGGGTGCATGACGCCGACCGCAACCACTGCGGCCGCCTGCCGGGCTGACGTGGGACGCCGATGGAACGCGCGGGAACCAAATCACGTCGGGTGATTTCAGCGGCTGGCGGTCACGGGGGACCATGGGCAGATTCTTTCCGCACGTTTAACGTGATGGGATAATAGCATGCACGCAAATGGAAGCAGCTCGTACGATAGTTGCTACGTGGGCAAACGTGACGGGGTGCACGTGGCACGCAGGAGGTGGCTACGTTCGCACAAAGCTATGATGCAAGTTTTAATGTTAGCGTTTTTTAATGTGTGGTTTTCAGAAACGCTCAGACACAGAATGATTCAGTACACGGTGTGCGCGTTAAGGAGTTACCCGAAATTTTTTTATAATGCACCAGGAAATTTATCTCGATAGCAGATTAGATGGGGAAAAGAAAATAATGAATGAAGACCGAGTTGCTCTGAAGAGCCCAATTTTTTTTTTACCTGCGATGTTATCTCGGACAAAGGCGTTTAAAAAAAATACAGATAACTGAAGTTTGTGGCATTGATGATAGGACCGAAATATCCGTTATCTGGGAATTCTATAATTTGCTCTGGCCATACCCTCTGGCAATGCAAGAAAGGCAGCACTGTAGGTCCAGCAGGCTGCATTGAGGCCACGTTTGAGCTGTGGACAGAATGAGGTCACAAGCATTTGATGCATTTGTCAAGGGCAACGCTGCTCCGTGAATATATGTCAGGCAAAGTTTACGCGGCAAATGTGCGGAGAGGGCCCCATCGATGGATCTACATGGAATCGAGGGAGCATATATGTTCGCTGATTTCCAGATTATTTTATGCTTCACTTTTTATGCATTCCCCAAGGATTTTTGAGCGGGCCTTAACGATGATATTGGTAATTGAGACCTGCTCCTTCCCTTGGTTGTCTGCCTGCTTCGATAGCACTCTTCCCCTTGGGGCATCCAGGCAGAGGTTGGGGTCGACTCCCCGGTGTTATGCCTGGCAGAACTGTGGGTTTCACTGCCCGGGAGGAGCGTTTAGCAGGAGTTGGAGCCTGACACTGACATTTTGCAATGTCTACTACACAATTTTCTTTTTTTTTATCTATAATTCCGCACATCCCTATCGCTCACACCTGCCCATTACTAAAAATGCATTTTCTTTTTATAAATACTCTACAGCTGTCGCATTTGTGTCAGTCGCAGGCTTAGTCCAAGTTCATTGTCGATGGAAGGCTGACAAGGTGACCCATGCGATTCTTTTCTGCTTTCGTGCCTTGAACGATTGGTGGTGTCTGCGTTTGCTGAGCACAATGCAGGGCCCCAGTTGCCACAGCCGAGGCTCGCGCTCCTCCGGTTTATTGTTGAGAGTTGCTCGCAGAAGCCACGTCATTATAAAAGATGTCCCTGTCAATTGTTGAAGCGTGGAATGTTATAGTGGAGTTTGGTAGAACGCAAATTCTTTGCTTAGCCTTGCAAGTCAAAATCACTGCGCGATTTCCACTGAAATCTCACAGAATTATGTATAATGTATTTAATAATTAAAATATCCACATAATTGGGAAAATATGCGAGGCCTCAAACCGTTGTCATATTGTCATGGCAGGCGAGGGGTTTCCCTTTATGTCCTGATTTCAGCATGACGCCAGTATGACACTTTCTGTGTTTGTTTTTTGTCCTTCCCCCGCACCTCTGATTAGCACGGCTGGCTATGTACGGTGCAAAAGAAGTTCAACATACATACATAGACACATACATGCAGTCATCCTCGCAGCGGCTTTTGACTGGCCATCGAACACAGACAGTCACTTGCAGGCTTTCAGATGCGCTTCTGCGGCCGTCTGGAACGCTCTTCCTTCCGTTGTTAGGGAGCCACTGGGAGCTATGCACTTTTAAACCCAGATGGAAAACTCATTTCTTTAGAGCTGCTTTTTGTGTTTAGTTTGTTGTCCTTCCCCCGCAAATCCAATTAGCACGGTTGGCTACGTACGGTGCGAAAGAAGTTCAAAATACAGTACATACAGACATACCGGAGGGCACGTGGTGAGTTCTGCTGCAGCAGGATGAGCGCTGAGCCACCTCTCGCATCTCCCTGGCGAGCGCTCTGCATTGCGCGTGGCGCTGTGAGTTACAGAGCAGCCTTAACTGTGGTCTGCCTTTATTCCACGTATTGAATGCTGCCATTTGACGGCACTCGCAACCTTCACAGCACAAACAGCAATGCAGTTGAGGTCACGCAGCGGTGGTGAGAAGGGGGGGGGGTGACGCTTTGTGAGTTTATTTACATTCGCATGTTGCACAAAGGCTGCGGTTGAATTTGAAGACAGTGAAAGTGATGCAAAGGCTAATGGGCAGGCATTAGCATCTGTATCGTGATGTATTTTTAATCCCTCAAATTAATATAGCTCTATTTTTATGATTAAAAAAATGGGTGAGTGCGGGGGGGGGGGGGGTTGGCTGAATGAGCACCACCGTGGCGCTTTTGATGTCTCTGTGTGAAGCCCCTTTGTGCTGCGGCTTCGCTGCGCTCGGTGGAGAATACGCTCGGCAAATCGCCTCCGCTCGCTCACCACTTTAATGGAATGCAGGACATTCCGGCAAAGTCGCAAACGTTTTTTTTTTATTCAGAGCATCTTCAGCGTTTTATATATATGGAAAATACGGGAGCTGAATTTAAAGTACCGCGTTCCTGTTTCGCGAAGCCTCCATTGAGTCTCCTAAGAGGAGCCACCCGCTTGGGATGTTTGGCCAGTTTGTTTTTTTATTGAATATTTCAGCATGATGATGGAGAGCCGGGAGGATCCTGAGAAACCCCATGCATGCATGGGGGAGAAAGCTCATAAATCCTGACTATGAACATATTTTTTATTTTACCAGGTAAGGCCCACTGAGCTATATAGGTCTTTTTCAGAAGCGACCTGGCTATGACAAATGATAGCCCAATGAAGTGGCTCATCACGTGGACATTTATGGCAGCCAAATACTCTAAACGCGTGACGTTGATTATAAATGTGGAGAGAAAAACTGGAGGACCCGGAGGAAAATCCACGTAACCACGGGGAGACAGGCATGCAAACTCCAAATATACAGCAGGCGTCAGGGTTGAGATCAAACCCACCACCTCCAGATGTGTTGGCAACCTACTTTCTGTACTGACTACTACACAGCATGATTTACCGAAGCATTTGATTTCAGGTTTGTAGTCCACGCAAGCTCCCAGGGAGGCTCTTATATTTCCCACAGTGGTGCATGTTTTAATTATTGATCTCGTTTGATGTGTTTTTTAAATGTCAATAAAATAAGCAATTCTTTAATATTGATCTACAGTTAGCAATTATCACAGGAGCCTTGGCAGGGAATTGTTATTCCGCAAGGGACATATTGACAACACATTCGATCGTTGGAGCTACCAGATCCCTATTGAAGGGATTGAACATATACTGTATAAATGAACAATTTCAGATTTTTAATATGAAGCATTCGTTAGCCACGAATAACTCGGTATTACCTCATGGCCAAGGAATAATTAAATGAGCATGTGCGTGTGCATCAAGGGGTATGCGGAGGCGTCCCTTCACGATGCGCTATGAATAGGCGACGTTGTCTCGATCCGCAAATGATTGGAAATCCAAAAAAAAGACCAAAATGTCGGCAAATTCCCATCACAGGTTTGGGAATGAGGAAGCGTCACCATACTGCACTCTGTTTTTCTGCTGGTTTTTTTCGTTTCTTTAATCGTAAACAAAACCTTATCCACCCAATGCACAGCATAACCGTGGGACCGTGTTCGCTTCTGCTTTGAACAAGTGAATGATGTACAGTACAATAAAAAACACATTGCAGCCTTTGACGGATACAAACAGCCTGAATGACGATAGCTCTCCCGAGTGTGGCTTGCAGCGAGTGCCCCAGGTCACGCTCGCGACGTTCTCGTTCCGGTCTCGCGCCCCCCTGGCCGTCCCCATGCCACCGGCAGGTGGTGGCAAAGTCAGAGCGCAATTGATGTTATCAATTTTTTTTGTAGTTTATTAAGCCAGATAGCATCATGCGGCAGTTTGGTGCAAATGCAGCCTCGTAAAATAAGAAATCGGCCAATCGGGTCGCCCATTGAGATTTGTAGATCAATGGGCTTTGCTCAGTGGGAAATACTCCGATTCTACAGGGCTCCTGCCCCTTGTCAGACGTTTAAGCTATTTTACTTTGTGTTACCAGGTACAAGTCCACTGTGCTGCATAGCTCTTTTTCAGAAACGACCTGGCCACAAATGATCACTCGCTTATTTCGTGGAAATTTCGACCGGCCAAGTTCTCCAAAACGCGTGATGTCAATCCTAAATGTGGAGGGAAAAACAGGAGGACCCAGAGAAAAAGCCACCACGGGAAGCGAGAGAGAGACATGCAAACTCCATACATAGTGGGGGGTTACGGATGAAAAACTTTCACTTTGAATCAGATTTAAAAGCAGTGCATGTGCGTCAACCCTTAACGTGCCTGTGAAAATTAATTCACCACGTTGACACCTGTCCATGTACAGTACGTCGGTTTGCGTACATTTGAGTCAGGTCGTGTGAACCCAAGAAAGCTAATTATGAATCGTGCTACAGCATTGGTCGTGAATGCCTGCGTGTCAAAGTCAAGACGTACGGCGCAATGCGAGGGAAACATGGTGCACGCGTGTGGCGGAAACGGTGGTGCAGCGGTGAGCGCTACGAACCTGGCGTCCCAAGTTCGATTCCCGGTCACGGCCAACACCGGTGACGATTATCTCAACCGGTCCTGGGCCTCCTCTAGGTCGACTCAGCCTGAAATTAGTGTCTGGTGCGATGTGTAAACATCGCCACTCGGGAGACAAAAGCGGCCGGGCGTGGTGGTGTTGATCACCCACCCCCCTCGTGTGCTGTGCCGGCCTTTATAGGTGCTCGCTAACAGCACTTACCCCAACAGTCTGTTAAGGTTATATGGGGATTGTTGTTTTTGTCTTTGGTGCAGTCGTAATTAGATTTTGAAATATTATACATGTTACATATATCTAATGACACGGATGGCATTGACGTTAAAAGAAATATAGTGCTGCACAACCGAACCCGAATGAATATTCAGCATGGTGACGAACATTTATGAGTGAATGTAATAAATTAAGGAAAGGGCATTTATGTTCAGTCAAAAAAGCGTTGATGGGTTGTTCCTCATTTAAAAAGTTATCTGCCAGCACAAAAATGCCCCAACCACATTGACCTTACCACGTAGCAGGCATATTCTCAGGTTTTTTCAACTAATTCGGCTGTGACGGTCCCACCTGATGACGGAGACTTGTGTTGCCTCCGAAACGTCGTGAATTTTATTTTTGTTTTGTTTTATTTTACTTTCATTAATTTTAATGTTTTTACCTACGTGACTTTACCGAAAAAACCTGAGAATATGAATCATTGCAGTCACGAAAGCTTCAAATCTAGAACGTAGCAGGCAGCTTCTCTATTTAGTCCACAGCTATTGACCCTTTGGCCAGCAGTTTGAAATTAATCTGCGGCGTGGAATTGAACTACGTTCAAATTAAGGTCTCTTATTCACACTTATAGAGTTCCAGTTGCCGTTCTAAACATGCGTTATAAAAGAGACGCATTAAAAAAAATACAGATACAGTATGTTCCTTTGTAATAATTAAAAGACTTAATAATTATGATCTTAAAGTGGCACATGCAAGGCGTGCTGTTTGTGCGGAGAAAATGGAAGTTATAAATTAGCTGTACACAACTTAGTTCTGTAACAGCAGTTCTCACTGTGTTTGTGCCCTGTGTGTAATTGGTAAAGTCATCTTATCACCGTCCTTTCGGCAAAGGTGGCTCGTGATTTGTTTTTTGATTGATGTTAATTCTCAATACAAGCAAAGCTCCTCGTGGCGAAACATTAACCTGCGAGCGTGATAGCGTTCCCGTCGGCTATAATCCTGCACGCGTTCGTTTTGAAATCCAGTGACGTGACCTTGCCCCGGCAGTACATATACAGGTAGTCTCCGAGTTACGATGGTCCGACTTACGATATTTCGATCTTACGATGGCGATAGCGATACGACAAAATTGTAAAATATTATACATTTCGCGCGGCAGGCAAACGCAGCAGCGTACGAGGTACGATACTGTATTTTATCATCGCCATCCTCCTCTTCCGACAACTAAGTTAATGTAGCCATCAACAACCTAACATCGTTCAAGTATGTAGACGACGGACAGAATCTTGGTGAGTACAGTACAATATGATACGTTACGATACGTTCAATGCATGTATGATACGTAGCTTTAGCAATTTCATTTTAGGGTTACCACGATACGATACGTTCAATGCATGTTAAAAGTTTTTATAGCAGATAGGATTGTTTCCTGAAAAAACTTTCTATTAAATTGCAGTTCATATAGGTAGGCTAAAAATGTACCTTGTTTTTTACTTTAAATTTTACTGTGAAATGCTGTATTGTAATTAATGAATACATACAGTATATAGTTTATACAGTACAGTACTGTGAATTGCTCTGCTTTGCTAAATTAACACCATTCTTTAAGACTCCTGGGTAGGCTAGGCCATCTTCGACTTACGATATTTTCGACTTATGATGTGGTTGTCGTAACGCATCTCCATCGTAAGTAGAGGACTACCTGTACTCACAATTTAAGCCAGCGACGTGACCTTGCTCCTGCAGTACATATACAAAATATTTCATCCAGCAACGAGACCTTTCCACATTGGGGAAACATTTTTGCCCTTTGGCAAACACCTGCAAGTTGCGTAATTTGTAAGGTATTTTTTTCAGCATTGGGACCAGTTATATTGTTTGTACTTGTTTTCACAATGGGAGGAAACTGGAGGACCCAGAGGAAACCCATGCAGAATCGTGAGGGAACATGTAAACCCCATATGGAAAGGTGTCCGAGGTGGGAATTTAACCCAGGGCCTTCGTGTCATGAAGCTTGCTCGTTACCGCCGCGCCACCCTGCCGCCCAAACAAATGAAGGCCTTATCAAGGATAAGACATCCGTACCTTCCCAGCGAGCGAAGCAGTATCAATCACAGCTCCGTTTTTACCATGCAGCCCCGTCATCTGGACTTCCTGGCCGGCAGGCCGGCCGGCAGAGAGAAGCCCGGGGGGGCGGGGGGGTGTCGGAGTTACTGCCACGGAACTCACGTGCACGCCCCCGTCCCCGCATCCGTATCCACAGCCGCCGGAGAAGGAGGGCGGCCTCCCGCGCCAGGTGGGCAACAAGACAGAGTGTGCACTGCTGGGGCTGCTCGCCGAGCTGCGACGCGACTACCAGGCGGTGCGCGACGAGCTGCCCGAGGAGCGCCTCTTCAAGGTGTACACCTTCAACTCGGTGCGCAAGTCCATGAGCACCGTGCTGCACAATGCCGACGGGGGCTTCCGTCTCTACAGCAAGGGCGCCTCCGAGATCCTGCTCAAGAAGTGAGAGGCGGCCGTCCCCTCCCCCACCCCCCTATCCCTCACCCCCCCGCTCCCCATCGTCGTCGTCGTCGTCGCGCAACGTGACGCGGCGGGGTAGCGGCGATCTGGTCGGGTGCGGCAGGGGCATTGGCAGTGTCCGGTCTGCATGAGCGCAATGGGAATATATTTCGGTGTCGGGGCAGTGGCATGGCCCAGCGCTGTAAGAATGGCGACAATACCAATGTCATACATTCTTCATTATTATCAATATCTGTTCACTCTTGTTTTCACAACAACTAGTCTATATTCTTGAGCTTTTTCTACAAGGCTGTACACCATTGTCTTTAAAAGCCATGCGGTATGTGCGTTTCTGGTATGAGTGCGTCACTGTCCCACTCTTGGCCACTGTGGTGTCCGTGTTATCCCTTGATGCTGGATCTGCCAGGGCTGAGTTTCTCGCTGAACATTTTCCGAGTTGCATGTAAAAACCAGAACCAGTCACGTGACAGGTTGGCACGGCCACAGCGGAGTGAATGCCTGGCGACGTGGTGTGCTGGGGTGAGGACAAATTTTTCGGGTCGCTTGCCCGGAACAGGCCCGGAACAGACCCGGCTGACATTACGTCCTACGGACGACCATCTGAGACGGCACCGACAGACGTGTCGCTGCTCCTCGCGTTTGGCGCGGCCTCTTTGCCAAAGTGCCGCCCTCGACCATTGTTTACATCGCGGTCGTTCTCTAAGTTGTTCCTGCATGTTTTATTAATCACGAGTGGGAAGCCGGCTGAGAGTAGACTCTGACTTGCTACCCCGAGGGCTTGTGGGCCTCTCGGCCACCCGAGGCGTCCGCCGCCCCAGCACGCCTCTGCCTCTACGCCCGTGCGTTGTAGCGATTGCTAACGGGGCCCGCGCCACCAGGTGGGTAGTTTGTAAATGACGACGCAGATTAGTGGCAGCGTGGCAGATGAGCAAAATTTTCCCCAATGATCCAGCCACAAATGTCAAATTAGTTTTGAAATTTGTCACCCCTGTTTCTCGGAAACTGCATGTGAGAAGCTCTCAGACAAGGCCTCGTTCATTTACATTCGGGGGAGCGCTCTCAGAGTTCCCCAGACAAACGCACAGACATACACATTATCACCTTGAATAATAGATTTGCAAATGAATCACAAATAATCTACTGTGTGTCCTCCCCCGCCCGGTGATTGTCAGCTCGCGCAACGATCGTGAGCAGGAACGCCCTCGCCGGTCCCAGGCTTCTGCCAAGCGACAGAGCTTTGATCATTAGCAATTAAAACCCAACGTGATCGTTTTTGTAAACCAACAAGTCTCTCGGTTAACACTAATATTAAGTGATCAGAACATTCTTCATCTATTGACAGTCGTAACAATAACGACAATTTCTCGAGCGCCGTAATACGACGAGCCGTTGCTATCAGCTGTACTGCATTGCCGTTCTGACACTGTGACGATAACTCGACGTGATAAAAATAGAAGTCATTGTGTCCAGGGTGGCTGACGCTCACATAGACGGCCGACTCGATTCCACGGAATCATCTTTGTGACCCTGAATCAGAGGCTGGAATTCCACATTGATATAACGGACCAGTCTGTCCATGGAACAACAGCTGTTTACTTTAAAAAAATTGGTACTCGTGGTGATCAGTATCTTTTTTCAGGAGGGTCCTGCCAAGTATTTGATGTTGCTGCTACTGTGTGATCCCATTTGAGTGATTTGCAGGATACATATATATTTATGTATCAGCAGTGGGACCAGTGGCATTGTGCGAGTTTCTTTTTAGAAATGGGAAGAAACCCATGCAGAGGAGGGGGAGAACAATGCAAACACAAAAATAAAACACCTGGATCGGGAATCAATCCCAGGGAATTTTTTTTTTGCTGCGAGGAAGCCCCGCTGTAGTCGATGAACCCCTGCGTGCCAGGTGCTCGCGGATCCTGGGCGCGACTGGCGAGACGCGGGGGTTCCGGCTGCGTGACCGCGACGAGATGGTGCGCAAGGTCATCGAGCCCATGGCGTGCGACGGCCTGCGCACCATCTGCCTGGCCTACCGCGACTTCCCGATCGGCGCGGAGCCCAAGTGGGACGATGAGAACGCCATCGTCAACGAGCTCACGTGCGTCACTGTCGTGGGCATCGAGGACCCCGTCAGGCCCGAGGTTGGTCCGCCCCTACCCGAGCGGTTTCGCGCCGTTGTCCGTGGTCGCAAACGCATTCCAGGGCGGCACGCCCAGACTCCTCTCGGGAACTTTTGTTTGTTTTTTTGTTTTTTTTGCAACAGATTTCGTTATTCACCTAACGACCGCCGCACGGCCGTCGCTAGGAGCCGTCGATAGGAGCGTGAATCGCCAAGTCACCTTCCGCTTGCTGCGGTAGCGCAAATCTGGTCTAGGGAGTGATAATTTTTTTTTATGAACTGAATGCCCACTGTAAGTCGACGTCAAAGTTGCTAGTCCAGCTGCCGGCCTCAGGGCATGGCGAGCGTGAACCACTCACGCCCTCAGAGACCGTTCGCAGCACGTATGCTGATGGGAGTTCGCTTTGAACGCAGGTGCCGAACGCCATCAAGATGTGCCAGCGGGCGGGCATCACGGTGCGCATGGTCACGGGAGACAACATCAACACGGCGCGCGCCATCGCGAGCAAGTGCGGCATCCTGCACCCCAACGAGGACTTCCTGTGCATCGAGGGCAAAGAGTTCAACAGACGCATCCGGAACGACAAGGGCGAGGTGCGCGCGCCGTGAAAAGCCGTCAGCCACGCGTATCTGTACCGGTCCTGGGCCTCCACCTCTGAGGTCGACTCGGCCTGGTGCAGCTGCGTGTGTAAACGTCAGCACTTGGGGATGACAAAGCCGACTGGGGATGGCACAGCGATATTTTCCGTGTTCCCAGGTGTGGATGCGTTTCGTGTGGAACGTTTTTTCCCTTCTGGCTCTCAATAATTTTTTTCCACGAGAGCTCTGCTTCGAGGAACGTTTGGCCAATTCCTTTGTAGACGTCGCGTTTATCGCAGCGGAGGAAACTGGAGTGCCTGGGGAAACCCCCCCTCCCACAGACTCTTGAGGAGATACAACAAAGCATCTCTCACAGGTGGTCAATGGGGTTGTGGACTTGCGAGAGTTGTTGTGCATGTAGGTGGGCCTTGCTGTGTTCTCTGTGTCCTCTTCATGCATAATTAAGATAGGAAGAGGATTTTAGTTTTTTTGTGTGGGAGTGTCGTCTTCGGCTTGTGTTGTTGGTGCTGTGTGTGCTTGTTTTGTTGGGGCTGTGTGTGCGTGTTTTGTTGGTGCTGTGTGTGTTTGTTGTCGCTGTGTGTGAGTGATGGTGCTGTGTGTGTGTGTGTGTTTGTTGGTGCTGTGTATGAAGTCTTCAGTAGCTGTACCGGATGAATTTCCATCTGGTACAGATACAATGGGAGGCTTATCGATGCCCGGGTGCGGTCAAGGGATGGCTCCCTATTGGTCAACCACGTTATGTATGCCGATGACCTGGTAATTGCGGCTCACTCAGAGGAGGCATTGGAGGCACTGCTGCTGAAACTGGAGTGTGCCACTAAGAGGTGGTGGGGCCTTACCATCAGCCCCACCAAAACGAAGCACCTGCCTGGGTATTTTGTACCATCGAGTACTCCACCCCCACAACTCCCAATCGGTGATGGGGCAGTTGTGGAGAGGGTGGAGAGGTCTCACTGCGAATCACTCGAGCGGCATTATCTTTGCATCGGTTGCGTAACGCTGTGTGGAAGCTACCTGGTCTGTCGCTCCGCACTAAGCTTCGGGTTACAGTCATTCCCTCCCTTCTCTATGCTTGCGAAACGTGGACCCCCTAATGGAACATTTTCGCCGGTTGGAAACATTTAGGCTGGCCTGCCTACGATCCATCCTGGGTTTAACCAGGCTGGATTGTGTGAGGAGCTCACAAATCCTTGAAAGATCTGGGAAAAGTCCCATCGGTGAGCTCCTCCGGCAGGCAAGGCTGCATTGGCTGCGTCATGTAGCCCGCATGCCCAGCCACCGCATACCTAAACAGCTTTTGTTCAGCCGGATCGAGGGGGCTAAATGGGCGCAGCACGGGCTAGAGAAGAGATGGAGTGATGTGGTACAGGAGAACGTGGAGCTGAGTGGACTTGCCGATGACTTGTACCAGCGGTGTCAAGATCGACCTCTGTGGAGGAGGCTCGTGAAGGATGCTACTGGGCAGTTGGAGGCAGTCGCCCTCCAACAACAACGGAGGGCGGAGGAGCAACGCTCAAAACAACGAGCGGAGCGCCGGGTGGCTAAAGCACAGAAAGTTGGCACAGTAGGGGGCACAGGTGGTGCATCAGCCAGTCATCTCGGTCATCTCAGTCAGTCGACCCGTGGCACCTGGGTTTGCCCCGTGACCTCCTGCCAGCGGGCGTTCGAAACTTCACGTGGCCTCAAGGTGCACATGGCCTGGCACAAGCGTCGTGGTGACGTCACCGCCACTTAGTGGCGAATGGCGGTTGTTGTTGCTGTGTGTGAGTGTGTGTTGGTGCTGTGTGTATGTTGGTGCTGTATGTGTGTGTGTTGTGTGTGCATGTTGGTTGGTGCTGTGTGTGTGTGTGTGTTGGTGCTGTGTGTGTGTGTTGGTGCTGTATGTGTGTGTTAGTGCTGTGTGTGTGTGTGTTGGTGCTGTGTGTGTGTGTTGGTGTTGTATGTGTGTGTGTTGGTGCTGTGTGTGTGTGTTCGTGTTGTATGTGTGTGTGTTGGTGCTGTGTGTGTGTGTGTTGGTGTTGTGTGTGCGTGTTGGTTGGTGCTGTGTGTGTGTGTTGGTGCTGTGTGTGTGTGTGTTGGTGTTGTGTGTGTGTGTTGGTGCTGTGTGTGTGTGTTGGTGCTGTGTGTGTGTTGGTGCTGTGTGTGTGTGTGTTGGTGCTGTGTGTGTGTGATGGTGCTGTGTGTGTGTGTGATGGTGCTGTGTGTGTGTGATGGTGCTGTGTGTGTGTTGGTGCTGTGTGTGTGTGTGTTGGTGCTGTGTGTGTGTGTTGGTGTTGTGTGTGTGTTGGTGCTGTGTGTGTGTGTTGGTGCTGTGTGTGTTGGTGCTGTGTGTGTGTGTTGGTGCTGTATGTGTGTGTGTTGGTGCTGTGTGTGTGTTGGTGCTGTGTGTGTGTGTGTTGGTGCTGTGTGTGTGTGTGTTGGTGCTGTGTGTGTGTGTGTGTTGGTGCTGTGTGTGTGTGTTGGTGCTGTGTGTGTGTGTGTTGGTGCTGTGTGTGTGTGTTGGTGCTGTGTGTGTGTTGGTGCTGTGTGTGTGTGTGTTGGTGCTGTGTGTGTATGTTGGTGCTGTGTGTGTGTGTGTTGGTGCTGTGTGTGTGTTGGTCCTGTGTGTATTGGTGCTGTGTGTGTGTGTGTTGGTGCTGTGTGTGTGTGTTGGTGCTGTGTGTGTGTGTTGGTGCTGTGTGTGTGTGTGTTGGTGCTGTGTGTGTTGGCGCTGTGTGTGTGTGTGTTGGCGCTGTGTGTGTGTGTGTTGGTGCTGTGTGTGTGTGTGTTGGTGCTGTGTGTGTGTGTGTGATGGTGCTGTGTGTGTGTGTTGGTGCTGTGTGTGTGTTGGTGCTGTGTGTGTTGGTGCTGTGTGTGTGTGTTGGTGCTGTGTGTGTGTGTGTTGGTGCTGTGTGTGTGTGTTGGTGCTGTGTATGTGTGTGTGTGTTGGTGCTGTGTGTGTGTGTGTTGGTGCTGTGTGTGTGTGTTGGTGCTGTGTGTGTGTGTTGGTGCTGTGTGTGTGTGTGTGTTGGTGCTGTGTGTGTGTGTTGGTGCTGTGTGTGTGTGTGATGGTGCTGTGTGTGTGTGTTGGTGCTGTGTGTGTGTGTGTGTGATGGTGCTGTGTGTTGGTGCTGTGTGTGTGTGTGTTGGTGCTGTGTGTGTGTGTTGGTGTTGTGTGTGTGTTGGTGCTGTGTGTGTGTGTTGGTGCTGTGTGTGTTGGTGCTGTGTGTGTGTGTTGGTGCTGTGTGTGTGTGTGTGTTGGTGCTGTGTGTGTGTGTGTTGGTGCTGTGTGTGTGTGTGTTGGTGCTGTGTGTGTGTGTTGGTGCTGTGTGTGTGTGTTGGTGCTGTGTGTGTGTGTGTTGGTGCTGTGTGTGTGTGTTGGTGCTGTGTGTGTGTTGGTGCTGTGTGTGTGTGTGTGTTGGTGCTGTGTGTGTATGTTGGTGCTGTGTGTGTGTGTGTTGGTGCTGTGTGTGTGTTGGTCCTGTGTGTATTGGTGCTGTGTGTGTGTGTGTTGGTGCTGTGTGTGTGTGTTGGTGCTGTGTGTGTGTGTTAGTGCTGTATGTGTGTGTTGGTGCTGTGTGTGTGATGGTGCTGTGTGTGTGTGTGTTGGTGCTGTGTGTGTGTGTGTTGGTGCTGTGTGTGTTGGCGCTGTGTGTGTGTGTGTGTTGGTGCTGTGTGTGTGTGTGTTGGTGCTGTGTGTGTGTGTGTTGGTGCTGTGTGTGTGTGTGTGATGGTGCTGTGTGTGTGTGTTGGTGCTGTGTGTGTGTTGGTGCTGTGTGTGTTGGTGCTGTGTGTGTGTGTTGGTGCTGTGTGTGTGTGTGTTGGTGCTGTGTGTGTGTGTTGGTGCTGTGTGTGTGTGTTGGTGCTGTGTGTGTGTGTGTTGGTGCTGTGTGTGTGTGTTGGTGCTGTGTGTGTGTGTTGGTGCTGTGTGTGTGTGTGTGTTGGTGCTGTGTGTGTGTGTTGGTGCTGTGTGTGTGTGTGATGGTGCTGTGTGTGTGTGTTGGTGCTGTGTGTGTGTGTGTGTGATGGTGCTGTGTGTGTGTGTTGGTGCTGTGTGTGTGTGTGTGATGGTGCTGTGTGTGTGTGTTGGTGCTGTGTGTGTGTGTGATGGTGCTGTGTGTGTGTTGGTGCTGTGTGTGTGTGATGGTGCTGTGTGTGTGTGTGTGTTGGTGCTGTGTGTGTGTGTGTGGTGCTGTGTGTGTTGGTGCTGTGTGTGTGTGTGTTGGTGCTGTGTGTGTGTGTGTTGGTGCTGTGTGTGTGTGTTGGTGCTGTGTGTGTGTGTTTGTGCTGTGTGTGTGTGTTGGTGCTGTGTGTGTGTGTTGGTGCTGTGTGTGTGTGTGTTGGTGCTGTGTGTGTGTGTTGGTGCTGTGTGTGTGTGTGTTGGTGCTGTGTGTGTTGGTGCTGTGTGTGTGTGTGTGTTGGTGCTGTGTGTGTGTGTGGTGATGTGTGTGTGTGTGTTGGTGCTGTGTGTGTGTGTGTTGGTGCTGTGTGTGTGTGTTGGTGCTGTGTGTGTGTGTGTTGGTGCTGTGTGTGTGTGTGTTGGTGCTGTGTGTGTGTGTGTTGGTGCTGTGTGTGTGTGGTGGTGCTGTGTGTGTGTCTGTGTTGGTGCTGTGTGTGTGTGTGTTGGTGCTGTGTGTGTGTGTTGGTGCTGTGTGTGGGTGTGTGTGGTGCTGTGTGTGTGTGTGTTGGTGCTGTGTGTGTGTGTGTGTTGGTGCTGTGTGTGTGTTGGTGCTGTGTGTGTGTGTTTTGGTGCTGTGTGTGTGTGGTGGTGCTGTGTGTGTGTGTGTGTTGGTGCTGTGTGTGTGTGTGTTGGTGCTGTGTGTGTGTGTTGGTGCTGTATGTGTGTGTGTTGGTGCTGTGTGTGTGTGTGTGTTGGTGCTGTGTGTGTGTGTGTGTTGGTGCTGTGTGTGTGTGTGTTGGTGCTGTGTGTGTGTGTGTTGGTGCTGTGTGTGATCGACGCCCGGGTGCGATCAAGGGATGGCTCCCTATTGGTCAACCACGTTATGTATGCCGATGATTTGGTAATAGCTGCTCATTCGGAAGAGGAGTTGGAGACGCTGCTGCTGAGACTGGAGCGTGCCACTAAGAGGTGGGGCCTTACCATCAGCCCCACCAAAACTAAGCACCTGCCTGGGTATTTTGTACCATCGGGCACTCCACCCCCACAACTCCCAATCGGTGATGGGGCAGTTGTGGAGAGAGTGGAGAGTTTCCCATACCTGGGCAGTGTGCTTATGACCGGCTCCAGTTTATCAGCAGAGGTCTCACTCCGAATCAGTCGAGCGGCAATATCTTTTCATCGGTTGCGTAACGCTGTGTGGAAGCTACCTGGTCTGTCGCTCCGCACGAAGCTTCAGGTCTTCTCGGCCACGGTCATTCCCTCCCTTCTCTACGCTTGCGAAACGTGGACCCCCCTAGTGGAGCATCTTCGCCGGTTGGAAACATTTAGGCTGGCCTGCCTACGATCCATCCTGGGTTTAACCAGGCTGGATTGTGTGAGGAGCTCACAAGTCCTTGAAAGATCTGGGCAAAGTCCCATCAGTGAGCTCCTCCGGCAGGCAAGGCTGCGTTGGCTGGGTCATGTAGCCCGCATGCCCAGCCACGGCATACCTAAACAGCTTTTGTTCGGCCGGATCGAGGGGGCTAAACGGGCGCGGCACGGGCTAGAGAAGAGATGGAGTGATGTGGTACAGGAGGAAGTGGAGCTGAGTGGACTTGCCGATGACTGGTACCAGCGGTGTCAAGATCGGCCTCAGTGGAGGAGGCTCGTGAAGGACGCTACTGGGCAGTTGGAGGCAGTCGCCCTCCAACAACAACGGAGGGCGGAGGAGCGACGCTCACAACAACGAGCGGAGCGCCGGGTGGCTAAAGCACAGCAAGTTGGCACAGTAGGGGGCACAGGTGGTGCATCAGCCAGTCATCTCGGTCATCTCGGTCAGTCGACCCGTGGCACATTGGTCTGCCCCGTGACCTCCTGCCAGCGGGCGTTCGACACTTCACGTGGCCTCAGGGTGCACATGGCTTGGCACAAGCGTCGTGGTGACGTCACCGCCACTTAGTGGCGAATGGCGGTTGTTGTTGTTGTTGTTGCTGTGTGTGTGTTGGTGCTGTGTGTGTGTGTGTTGGTGCTGTGTGTGTGTGTGTGTTGGTGCTGTGTGTGTGATGGTGCTGTGTGTGTGTGTGTTGGTGCTGTGTGTGTGTGTGTTGGTGCTGTGTGTGTGTGTGTGTTGGTGCTGTGTGTGTGTGTGTGTGTCTTGGTGCTGTGTGTGTGTGTGTTGGTGCTGTGTGTGTGTGTGTTGGTGCTGTGTGTGTGTGTGTGTTGGTGCTGTGTGTTGGTGCTGTGTGTGTGTGTGTTGGTGCTGTGTGTGTGTTGGTGCTGTGTGTGTGTGTGTTGGTGCTGTGTGTGTGTGTGTTGGTGCTGTGTGTGTGTTGGTGCTGTGTGTGTGTGTTGGTGCTGTGTGTGTGTGTTGGTGCTGTGTGTGTGTGTGTTGGTGTTGTGTGTGTGTGTGTGTTGGTGCTGTGTGTGTGTGTGTTGGTGCTGTGTGTGTGTGTGTTGGTGCTGTGTGTGTGTGTTGGTGCTGTGTGTGTGTGTTGGTGCTGTGTGTGTGTGTGTTGGTGCTGTGTGTGTGTGTTGGTGCTGTGTGTGTGTGTTGGTGCTGTGTGTGTGTGTGTTGGTGCTGTGTGTGTGTGATGGTGCTGTGTGTGTGTGTGTGATGGTGCTGTGTGTGTGTGTGTGTTGGTGCTGTGTGTGTGTGTGTTGGTGCTGTGTGTGTGTGATGGTGCTGTGTGTGTGTGTGTGATGGTGCTGTGTGTGTTGGTGCTGTGTGTGTGTGTGTGATGGTGCTGTGTGTGTGTGTTGGTGCTGTGTGTGTGTGTGTTGGTACTGTGTGTGTTGGTGCTGTGTGTGTGTGTTGGTGCTGTGTGTGTGTGTTGGTGCTGTGTGTGTGTGTTGGTGCTGTCTGTGTGTGTTGGTGCTGTGTGTGTGTGTGTGTGTTGGTGCTGTGTGTGTGTGTTGGTGCTGTGTGTGTGTGTGTTGGTGCTGTGTGTGTGTGTTGGTGCTGTGTGTGTGTGTGTGTTGGTGTTGTGTGTGTGTGTTGGTGCTGTGTGTGTGTGTGATGGTGCTGTGTGTGTGTGTTGGTGCTGTGTGTGTGTGTGATGGTGCTGTGTGTGTGTGTTGGTGCTGTGTGTGTGATGGTGCTGTGTGTGTGTGTTGGTGCTGTGTGTGTGTGTGATGGTGCTGTGTGTGTGTGTGTTGGTGCTGTGTGTGTGTGATGGTGCTGTGTGTGTGTGTGTGTTGGTGCTGTGTGTGTGTTGGTGCTGTGTGTGTGTGATGGTGCTGTGTGTGTGTTTTGGTGCTGTGTGTGTGTGTGTGTGTTGGTGCTGTGTGTGTGATGGTGCTGTGTGTGTGTGTGTGTGTTGGTGCTGTGTGTGTGTGTTGGTGCTGTGTGTGTGTGTGTGTGTGTTGGTGCTGTGTGTGTGTGTTGGTGCTGTGTGTGTGTGTTGGTGCTGTGTGTGTGTGTGTGTTGGTGCTGTGTGTGTGTGATGGTGCTGTGTGTGTGTGTGATGGTGCTGTGTGTGTGTGTTGGTGCTGTGTGTGTGTGTTGGTGCTGTGTGTGTGTTGGTGCTGTGTGTGTGTGTGTTGGTGCTATGTGTGTGTGTGTGTGTTGGTGCTGTGTGTGTGATGGTGCTGTGTGTGTGTGTGTTAGTGCTGTGTGTGTGTTGGTGCTGTGTGTGTGTGTGTGTTGGTGCTGTGTGTGTGTGTGTTGGTGCTGTGTGTGTGTTGGTGCTGTGTGTGTGTGTGTTGGTGCTGTGTGTGTGTGTTGGTGCTGTGTGTGTGTGTGTTGGTGCTGTGTGTGTGTGTGTGTGTCTTGGTGCTGTGTGTGTGTGTGTTGGTGCTGTGTGTGTGTGTGTTGGTGCTGTGTGTGTGTGTGTGTTGGTGCTGTGTGTTGGTGCTGTGTGTGTGTGTGTTGGTGCTGTGTGTGTGTTGGTGCTGTGTGTGTGTGTGTTGGTGCTGTGTGTGTGTGTGTTGGTGCTGTGTGTGTGTTGGTGCTGTGTGTGTGTGTTGGTGCTGTGTGTGTGTGTTGGTGCTGTGTGTGTGTGTGTTGGTGTTGTGTGTGTGTGTGTGTTGGTGCTGTGTGTGTGTGTGTTGGTGCTGTGTGTGTGTGTGTTGGTGCTGTGTGTGTGTGTTGGTGCTGTGTGTGTGTGTTGGTGCTGTGTGTGTGTGTGTTGGTGCTGTGTGTGTGTGTTGGTGCTGTGTGTGTGTGTTGGTGCTGTGTGTGTGTGTGTTGGTGCTGTGTGTGTGTGATGGTGCTGTGTGTGTGTGTGTGATGGTGCTGTGTGTGTGTGTGTGTTGGTGCTGTGTGTGTGTGTGTTGGTGCTGTGTGTGTGTGATGGTGCTGTGTGTGTGTGTGTGATGGTGCTGTGTGTGTTGGTGCTGTGTGTGTGTGTGTGATGGTGCTGTGTGTGTGTGTTGGTGCTGTGTGTGTGTGTGTTGGTACTGTGTGTGTTGGTGCTGTGTGTGTGTGTTGGTGCTGTGTGTGTGTGTTGGTGCTGTGTGTGTGTGTTGGTGCTGTCTGTGTGTGTTGGTGCTGTGTGTGTGTGTGTGTGTTGGTGCTGTGTGTGTGTGTTGGTGCTGTGTGTGTGTGTGTTGGTGCTGTGTGTGTGTGTTGGTGCTGTGTGTGTGTGTGTGTTGGTGTTGTGTGTGTGTGTTGGTGCTGTGTGTGTGTGTGATGGTGCTGTGTGTGTGTGTTGGTGCTGTGTGTGTGTGTGATGGTGCTGTGTGTGTGTGTTGGTGCTGTGTGTGTGATGGTGCTGTGTGTGTGTGTGTGTTGGTGCTGTGTGTGTGTGTGATGGTGCTGTGTGTGTGTGTGTTGGTGCTGTGTGTGTGTGATGGTGCTGTGTGTGTGTGTGTGTTGGTGCTGTGTGTGTGTTGGTGCTGTGTGTGTGTGATGGTGCTGTGTGTGTGTTTTGGTGCTGTGTGTGTGTGTGTGTGTTGGTGCTGTGTGTGTGATGGTGCTGTGTGTGTGTGTGTGTGTTGGTGCTGTGTGTGTGTGTTGGTGCTGTGTGTGTGTGTGTGTGTGTTGGTGCTGTGTGTGTGTGTTGGTGCTGTGTGTGTGTGTTGGTGCTGTGTGTGTGTGTGTGTTGGTGCTGTGTGTGTGTGATGGTGCTGTGTGTGTGTGTGATGGTGCTGTGTGTGTGTGTTGGTGCTGTGTGTGTGTGTTGGTGCTGTGTGTGTGTTGGTGCTGTGTGTGTGTGTGTTGGTGCTATGTGTGTGTGTGTGTGTTGGTGCTGTGTGTGTGATGGTGCTGTGTGTGTGTGTGTTAGTGCTGTGTGTGTGTTGGTGCTGTGTGTGTGTGTGTGTTGGTGCTGTGTGTGTGTGTGTTGGTGCTGTGTGTGTGTTGGTGCTGTGTGTGTGTGTGTTGGTGCTGTGTGTGTGTGTTGGTGCTGTGTGTGTGTGTGTTGGTGCTGTGTGTGTGTGTGTGTTGGTGCTGTGTGTGTGTGTTGGTGCTGTGTGTGTGTGTGTGTGTGTGTTGGTGCTGTGTGTGTGTGTGTTGGTGCTGTGTGTGTGTGTGTGTTGGTGCTGTGTGTGTGTGTTGGTGCTGTGTGTGTGTGTGATGGTGCTGTGTGTGTGTGTTGGTGCTGTGTGTGTGTGTGATGGTGCTGTGTGTGTTGGTGCTGTGTGTGTGTGTGTGATGGTGCTGTGTCTGTGTGTTGGTGCTGTGTGTGTGTGTGATGGTGCTGTGTGTGTGTGTGTTGGTGCTGTGTGTGTGTGATGGTGCTGTGTGTGTGTGTGTTGGTGCTGTGTGTGTGTGTTGGTGCTGTGTGTGTGTGATGGTGCTGTGTGTGTATGTTGGTGCTGTGTGTGTGTGTGTGTTGGTGCTGTGTGTGTGTGATGGTGCTGTGTGTGTGTGTTGGTGCTGTGTGTGTGTGTGTGTTGGTGCTGTGTCTGTGTGTGTGTTGGTGTGTGTGTGTGTGTTGGTTCTGTGTGTGTGTGTTGGTGCTGTGTGTGTGTGTGTGTTGGTGCTGTGTGTGTGTGTGTGATGGTGCTGTGTGTGTGTTGGTGCTGTGTGTGTGTGTTGGTGCTGTGTGTGTGTGTGTTGGTGCTGTGTGTGTGTGTTGGTGCTGTGTGTGTGTGTGTGTTGGTGCTGTGTGTGTGTGTTGGTGCTGTGTGTGTGTGTGTTGGTGGTGTGTGTGTGTGTGTTGGTGCTGTGTGTGTGTGTGTTGGTGCTGTGTGTGTGTGATGGTGCTGTGTGTGTGTGTGTGATGGTGCTGTGTGTGGGTGGTGCTGTGTGTGTGTGTGTTGGTGCTGTGTGTGTGTGTGTTGGTGCTGTGTGTGTGTGTTGGTGCTGTGTGTGTGTGATGGTGCTGTGTGTGTGTGATGGTGCTGTGTGTGTGTGAGATGGTGCTGTGTGTGTGTGTGATGATGCTGTGTGTGTGTGTGTGTGATGGTGCTGTGTGTGATGGTGCTGTGTGTGTGTGTTTGTGCTGTGTGTGTGTGTGTGTTGGTGCTGTGTGTGTGTGTGTGTTGGTGCTGTGTGTGTGTTGGTGCTGTGTGTGTGTGTGTGTTGGTGCTGTGTGTGTGTGTGATGGTGCTGTGTGTGTGATGGTGCTGTGTGTGTGTGTGATAGTGCTGTGTGTGTGTGTGTGTTGGTGCTGTGTGTGTGTGATGGTGCTGTGTGTGTGTGTGTGATGGTGCTGTGTGTGTGTGTGTTGGTGCTGTGTGTGTGTGTGTGATGGTGCTGTGTGTGTGTGTGTTGGTGCTGTGTGTGTGTGTGTGATGGTGCTGTGTGTGTGTGTGTGATGGTGCTGTGTGTGTGTTGGTGCTGTGTGTGTGTGTGTTGGTGCTGTGTGTGTGTGTGTGTTGGTGCTGTGTGTGTGTGATGGTGCTGTGTGTGTGTGTGTGATGGTGCTGTGTGTGTGTGTGTTGGTGCTGTGTGTGTGTGTGTTGGTGCTGTGTGTGTGTGTGATGGTGCTGTGTGTGTGTGTGTGATGGTGCTGTGTGTGTGTTGGTGCTGTGTGTGTGTGTTGGTGCTGTGTGTGTGTGTGTTGGTGCTGTGTGTGTGTGATGGTGCTGTGTGTGTGTGTGTGTGTGATGGTGCTGTGTGTGTGTGTTGGTGCTGTGTGTGTGTGTGATGGTGCTGTTTGTGTGTGTTGGTGCTGTGTGTGTGTTGGTGCTGTGTGTGTTGGTGCTGTGTGTGTGTGTTGGTGCTGTGTGTGTGTGTGTTTTGGTGCTGTGTGTGTGTGTTGGTGCTGTGTGTGTGTGTGTGTTGGTGCTGTGTGTGTGTGTGTGTTGGTGCTGTGTGAGTGTTTTGGTGCTGTGTGTGTGTGTGTGTGTTGGTGCTGTGTGTGTGTGTGTGTTGGTTCTGTGTGTGTGTGTTGGTGCTGTGTGTGTGTGTGATGGTGCTGTGTGTGTGTGTTGGTGCTGTGTGTGTGTGTGTGATGGTGCTGTGTGTGTGTCTTGGTGCTGTGTGTGTGTGTGTGATGGTGCTGTGTGTGTGTGATGGTGCTGTGTGTGTGTGTTGGTGCTGTGTGTGTGTGTGATGGTGCTGTGTGTGTGTGTGTTGGTGCTGTGTGTGTGTGTTGGTACTGTGTGTGTGTGTGTGTTGGTGCTGTGTCTGTGTGTGTGTTGGTGTGTGTGTGTGTGTGTTGGTTCTGTGTGTGTGTGTGTTGGTGCTGTGTGTGTGTGTGTTGGTGCTGTGTGTGTGTGTGATGGTGCTGTGTGTGTGTTGGTGCTGTGTGTGTGTGTTGGTGCTGTGTGTGTGTGTGTTGGTGCTGTGTGTGTGTGTTGGTGCTGTGTGTGTGTGTGTGTTGGTGCTGTGTGTGTGATGGTGCTGTGTGTGTGTTGGTGCTGTGTGTGTGTGTGTTGGTGGTGTGTGTGTGTGTGTTGGTGCTGTGTGTGTGTGTTGGTGCTGTGTGTGTGTGATGGTGCTGTGTGTGTGTGTGTGATGGTGCTGTGTGTGGGTGGTGCTGTGTGTGTGTTGGTGCTGTGTGTGTGTGTGTTGGTGCTGTGTGTGTGTGTGTGTGTTGGTGCTGTGTGTGTGTGATGGTGCTGTGTGTGTGTGATGGTGCTGTGTGTGTGTGTGAGATGGTGCTGTGTGTGTGTGTGATGATGCTGTGTGTGTGTGTGTGTGTGATGGTGCTGTGTGTGATGGTGCTGTGTGTGTGTGTGTGTTTGTGCTGTGTGTGTGTGTGTTGGTGCTGTGTGTGTGTGTGTTGGTGCTGTGTGTGTGTGTGTGTTGGTGCTGTGTGTGTGTGTGTTGGTGCTGTGTGTGTGTGTTGGTGCTGTGTGTGTGTGTGATGGTGCTGTGTGTGTGATGGTGCTGTGTGTGTGTGTGTGATGGTGCTGTGTGTGTGTGTGTTGGTGCTGTGTGTGTGTGATGGTGCTGTGTGTGTGTGTGTGATGGTGCTGTGTGTGTGTGTGTTGGTGCTGTGTGTGTGTGTGTGATGGTGCTGTGTGTGTGTGTGTGATGGTGCTGTGTGTGTGTGTGTTGGTGCTGTGTGTGTGTGTGTTGGTGCTGTGTGTGTGTGTGTGTTGGTGCTGTGTGTGTGTGATGGTGCTGTGTGTGTGTGTGTGATGGTGCTGTGTGTGTGTGTGTTGGTGCTGTGTGTGTGTGTGTTGGTGCTGTGTGTGTGTGTGATGGTGCTGTGTGTGTGTGTGTGATGGTGCTGTGTGTGTGTTGGTGCTGTGTGTGTGTGTGTTGGTGCTGTGTGTGTGTGTGTTGGTGCTGTGTGTGTGTGATGGTGCTGTGTGTGTGTGTGTGTGTGATGGTGCTGTGTGTGTGTGTTGGTGCTGTGTGTGTGTGTGATGGTGCTGTTTGTGTGTGTTGGTGCTGTGTGTGTGTTGGTGCTGTGTGTGTTGGTGCTGTGTGTGTGTGTTGGTGCTGTGTGTGTGTGTGTTTTGGTGCTGTGTGTGTGTGTTGGTGCTGTGTGTGTGTGTGTGTTGGTGCTGTGTGTGTGTGTGTGTTGGTGCTGTGTGAGTGTTTTGGTGCTGTGTGTGTGTGTGTGTGTTGGTGCTGTGTGTGTGTGTGTGTTGGTTCTGTGTGTGTGTGTTGGTGCTGTGTGTGTGTGTGATGGTGCTGTGTGTGTGTGTTGGTGCTGTGTGTGTGTGTGTGATGGTGCTGTGTGTGTGTCTTGGTGCTGTGTGTGTGTGTGTGATGGTGCTGTGTGTGTGTGATGGTGCTGTGTGTGTGTGTTGGTGCTGTGTGTGTGTGTGATGGTGCTGTGTGTGTGTGTGTTGGTGCTGTGTGTGTGTGTTGGTACTGTGTGTGTGTGTGTGTTGGTGCTGTGTCTGTGTGTGTGTTGGTGTGTGTGTGTGTGTGTTGGTTCTGTGTGTGTGTGTGTTGGTGCTGTGTGTGTGTGTGTTGGTGCTGTGTGTGTGTGTGATGGTGCTGTGTGTGTGTTGGTGCTGTGTGTGTGTGTTGGTGCTGTGTGTGTGTGTGTTGGTGCTGTGTGTGTGTGTTGGTGCTGTGTGTGTGTGTGTGTTGGTGCTGTGTGTGTGATGGTGCTGTGTGTGTGATGGTGCTGTGTGTGTGTGTGTGTGTGATGGTGCTGTGTGTGTGTGTTGGTGCTGTGTGTGTGTGTGATGGTGCTGTTTGTGTGTGTTGGTGCTGTGTGTGTGTTGGTGCTGTGTGTGTTGGTGCTGTGTGTGTGTGTTGGTGCTGTGTGTGTGTGTGTTTTGGTGCTGTGTGTGTGTGTTGGTGCTGTGTGTGTGTGTGTGTTGGTGCTGTGTGTGTGTGTGTGTTGGTGCTGTGTGAGTGTTTTGGTGCTGTGTGTGTGTGTGTGTGTTGGTGCTGTGTGTGTGTGTGTGTTGGTTCTGTGTGTGTGTGTTGGTGCTGTGTGTGTGTGTGATGGTGCTGTGTGTGTGTGTTGGTGCTGTGTGTGTGTGTGTGATGGTGCTGTGTGTGTGTCTTGGTGCTGTGTGTGTGTGTGTGATGGTGCTGTGTGTGTGTGATGGTGCTGTGTGTGTGTGTTGGTGCTGTGTGTGTGTGTGATGGTGCTGTGTGTGTGTGTGTTGGTGCTGTGTGTGTGTGTTGGTACTGTGTGTGTGTGTGTGTTGGTGCTGTGTCTGTGTGTGTGTTGGTGTGTGTGTGTGTGTGTTGGTTCTGTGTGTGTGTGTGTTGGTGCTGTGTGTGTGTGTGTTGGTGCTGTGTGTGTGTGTGATGGTGCTGTGTGTGTGTTGGTGCTGTGTGTGTGTGTTGGTGCTGTGTGTGTGTGTGTTGGTGCTGTGTGTGTGTGTTGGTGCTGTGTGTGTGTGTGTGTTGGTGCTGTGTGTGTGATGGTGCTGTGTGTGTGTTGGTGCTGTGTGTGTGTGTGTTGGTGGTGTGTGTGTGTGTGTTGGTGCTGTGTGTGTGTGTTGGTGCTGTGTGTGTGTGATGGTGCTGTGTGTGTGTGTGTGATGGTGCTGTGTGTGGGTGGTGCTGTGTGTGTGTTGGTGCTGTGTGTGTGTGTGTTGGTGCTGTGTGTGTGTGTGTGTGTTGGTGCTGTGTGTGTGTGATGGTGCTGTGTGTGTGTGATGGTGCTGTGTGTGTGTGTGAGATGGTGCTGTGTGTGTGTGTGATGATGCTGTGTGTGTGTGTGTGTGTGATGGTGCTGTGTGTGATGGTGCTGTGTGTGTGTGTGTGTTTGTGCTGTGTGTGTGTGTGTTGGTGCTGTGTGTGTGTGTGTTGGTGCTGTGTGTGTGTGTGTGTTGGTGCTGTGTGTGTGTGTGTTGGTGCTGTGTGTGTGTGTTGGTGCTGTGTGTGTGTGTGATGGTGCTGTGTGTGTGATGGTGCTGTGTGTGTGTGTGTGATGGTGCTGTGTGTGTGTGTGTTGGTGCTGTGTGTGTGTGATGGTGCTGTGTGTGTGTGTGTGATGGTGCTGTGTGTGTGTGTGTTGGTGCTGTGTGTGTGTGTGTGATGGTGCTGTGTGTGTGTGTGTGATGGTGCTGTGTGTGTGTGTGTTGGTGCTGTGTGTGTGTGTGTTGGTGCTGTGTGTGTGTGTGTGTTGGTGCTGTGTGTGTGTGATGGTGCTGTGTGTGTGTGTGTGATGGTGCTGTGTGTGTGTGTGTTGGTGCTGTGTGTGTGTGTGTTGGTGCTGTGTGTGTGTGTGATGGTGCTGTGTGTGTGTGTGTGATGGTGCTGTGTGTGTGTTGGTGCTGTGTGTGTGTGTTGGTGCTGTGTGTGTGTGTGTTGGTGCTGTGTGTGTGTGATGGTGCTGTGTGTGTGTGTGTGTGTGATGGTGCTGTGTGTGTGTGTTGGTGCTGTGTGTGTGTGTGATGGTGCTGTTTGTGTGTGTTGGTGCTGTGTGTGTGTTGGTGCTGTGTGTGTTGGTGCTGTGTGTGTGTGTTGGTGCTGTGTGTGTGTGTGTTTTGGTGCTGTGTGTGTGTGTTGGTGCTGTGTGTGTGTGTGTGTTGGTGCTGTGTGTGTGTGTGTTGGTGCTGTGTGAGTGTTTTGGTGCTGTGTGTGTGTGTGTGTGTTGGTGCTGTGTGTGTGTGTGTGTTGGTTCTGTGTGTGTGTGTTGGTGCTGTGTGTGTGTGTGATGGTGCTGTGTGTGTGTGTTGGTGCTGTGTGTGTGTGTGTGATGGTGCTGTGTGTGTGTCTTGGTGCTGTGTGTGTGTGTGTGATGGTGCTGTGTGTGTGTGATGGTGCTGTGTGTGTGTGTTGGTGCTGTGTGTGTGTGTGATGGTGCTGTGTGTGTGTGTGTTGGTGCTGTGTGTGTGTGTTGGTACTGTGTGTGTGTGTGTGTTGGTGCTGTGTCTGTGTGTGTGTTGGTGTGTGTGTGTGTGTGTTGGTTCTGTGTGTGTGTGTGTTGGTGCTGTGTGTGTGTGTGTTGGTGCTGTGTGTGTGTGTGATGGTGCTGTGTGTGTGTTGGTGCTGTGTGTGTGTGTTGGTGCTGTGTGTGTGTGTGTTGGTGCTGTGTGTGTGTGTTGGTGCTGTGTGTGTGTGTGTGTTGGTGCTGTGTGTGTGATGGTGCTGTGTGTGTGTTGGTGCTGTGTGTGTGTGTGTTGGTGGTGTGTGTGTGTGTGTTGGTGCTGTGTGTGTGTGTTGGTGCTGTGTGTGTGTGATGGTGCTGTGTGTGTGTGTGTGATGGTGCTGTGTGTGGGTGGTGCTGTGTGTGTGTTGGTGCTGTGTGTGTGTGTGTTGGTGCTGTGTGTGTGTGTGTGTGTTGGTGCTGTGTGTGTGTGATGGTGCTGTGTGTGTGTGATGGTGCTGTGTGTGTGTGTGAGATGGTGCTGTGTGTGTGTGTGATGATGCTGTGTGTGTGTGTGTGTGTGATGGTGCTGTGTGTGATGGTGCTGTGTGTGTGTGTGTGTTTGTGCTGTGTGTGTGTGTGTTGGTGCTGTGTGTGTGTGTGTTGGTGCTGTGTGTGTGTGTTGGTGCTGTGTGTGTGTGTGTTGGTGCTGTGTGTGTGTGTTGGTGCTGTGTGTGTGTGTGATGGTGCTGTGTGTGTGATGGTGCTGTGTGTGTGTGTGTGATGGTGCTGTGTGTGTGTGTGTTGGTGCTGTGTGTGTGTGATGGTGCTGTGTGTGTGTGTGTTGGTGCTGTGTGTGTGTGTGTGATGGTGCTGTGTGTGTGTGTTGGTGCTGTGTGTGTGTGTGTGATGGTGCTGTGTGTGTGTGTGTGATGGTGCTGTGTGTGTGTTGGTGCTGTGTGTGTGTGTGTTGGTGCTGTGTGTGTGTGTGTGTTGGTGCTGTGTGTGTGTGATGGTGCTGTGTGTGTGTGTGTGATGGTGCTGTGTGTGTGTGTGTTGGTGCTGTGTGTGTGTGTGTGTGTTGGTGCTGTGTGTGTGTGATGGTGCTGTGTGTGTGTGTGTGATGGTGCTGTGTGTGTGTGTGTGTTGGTGCTGTGTGTGTGTGTTGGTGCTGTGTGTGTGTGTGTTGGTGCTGTGTGTGTGTGATGGTGCTGTGTGTGTGTGTGTGATGGTGCTGTGTGTGTGTGTTGGTGCTGTGTGTGTGTGTGATGGTGCTGTTTGTGTGTGTTGGTGCTGTGTGTGTGTTGGTGCTGTGTGTGTTGGTGCTGTGTGTGTGTGTTGGTGCTGTGTGTGTGTGTGTTTTGGTGCTGTGTTTGTGTGTTGGTGCTGTGTGTGTGTGTTGGTGCTGTGTGTGTGTGTGTGTTGGTGCTGTGTGAGTGTTTTGGTGCTGTGTGTGTGTGTGTGTGTTGGTGCTGTGTGTGTGTGTGTGTTGGTGCTGTGTGTGTGTGTTGGTGCTGTGTGTGTGTGTGATGGTGCTGTGTGTGTGTGTTGGTGCTGTGTGTGTGTGTGTGTGATGGTGCTGTGTGTGTGTCTTGGTGCTGTGTGTGTGTGTGTGATGGTGCTGTGTGTGTGTGATGGTGCTGTGTGTATGTGTTGGTGCTGTGTGTGTGTGTGTGTGTGTGATGGTGCTGTGTGTGTGTGTGTTGGTGCTGTGTGTGTGTGATGGTGCTGTGTGTGTGTGTGTGTTGGTGCTGTGTGTGTGTGTGTGGTGCTGTGTATGTTGGTGCTGTGTGGGTGTGTGTTGGTGCTGTGTGTGTGTGTGTTGGTGCTGTGTGTGTGTTGGTGCTGTGTGTGTGTGTGTTGGTGCTGTGTGTGTGTGTTGGTGCTGTGTGTGTGTGTGTTGGTGCTGTGTGTGTGTGTTGGTGCTGTGTGTGTGTGTTGGTGCTGTGTGTGTGTGTGTTGGTGCTGTGTGTGTTGGTGCTGTGTGTGTGTTGGTGCTGTGTGTGTGTGGTGATGTGTGTGTGTGTGTTATTGCTGTGTGTGTGTGTGTTGGTGCTGTGTGTGTGTGTTGGTGCTGTGTGTGTGTGTGTTGGTGCTGTGTGTGTGTGTGTTGGTGCTGTGTGTGTGTGTGTGTTGGTGCTGTGTGTGTGTGGTGGTGCTGTGTGTGTGTGTGTGTTGGTGCTGTGTGTGTGTGTGTTGGTGCTGTGTGTGTGTGTTGGTGCTGTGTGTGGGTGTGTGTGGTGCTGTGTGTGTGTGTGTGTGTTGGTGCTGTGTGTGTGTGTTGGTGCTGTGTGTGTGTGTGTTGGTGCTGTGTGTGTGTGTTTTGGTGCTGTGTGTGTGTGGTGGTGCTGTGTGTGTTGGTGCTGTGTGTGTGTGTGTTGGTGCTGTGTGTGTGTGTGTTGGTGCTGTGTGTGTGTGTTGGTGCTGTGTGTGTGTGTGTTGGTGCTGTGTGTGTGTGTTGGTGCTGTGTGTGTGTGTGTTGGTGCTGTGTGTGTGTGTTGGTGCTGTGTGTGTTGGTGCTGTGTGTGTGTGTTGGTGCTGTGTGTGTGTGTGTGTTGGTGCTGTGTGTGTGTGTGATGGTGCTGTGTATGTGTGTGTTGGTGCTGTGTGTGTGTGTGTTGGTGCTGTGTGTGTGTGTTGGTGCTGTGTGTGTGTGTGTGTTGGTGCTGTGTGTGTGTGTGTTGGTGCTGTGTGTGTGTGTGTTGGTGCTGTGTGTGTGTGTGTGTTGGTGCTGTGTGTGTGTGTTGGTGCTGTGTGTTGGTGCTGTGTGTGTGTGTGTTGGTGCTGTGTGTGTTGGTGCTGTGTGTGTGTTGGTGCTGTGTGTGTGTGTGTTGGTGCTGTGTGTGTGTGTTGGTGCTGTGTGTGTGTGTGTTGGTGCTGTGTGTGTGTGTTGGTGCTGTGTGTGTGTGTGTTGGTGCTGTGTGTGTGTGTTGGTGCTGTGTGTGTGTGTTGGTACTGTGTGTGTGTGTGTGTTGGTGCTGTGTGTGTGTGTGTTGATGCTGTGTGTGTGTGTTGGTGCTGTGTGTGTGTGTTGGTGCTGTGTGTGTGTGTGTTGGTGCTGTGTGTGTGTGTTGGTGCTGTGTGTGTGTTGGTGCTGTGTGTGTGTGTGTTGGTGCTGTGTGTGTGTGATGGTGCTGTGTGTGTGTGTGTTGGTGCTGTGTGTGTGTGTGTGTGGTGCTGTGTGTGTTGGTGCTGTGTGTGTGTGTGTTGGTGCTGTGTGTGTGTGTGTTGGTGCTGTGTGTGTGTGTTGGTGCTGTGTGTGTGTGTGTGTGTTGGTGCTGTGTGTGTGTGTTGGTGCTGTGTGTGTGTGTGTTGGTGCTGTGTGTGTGTGTGTTGGTGCTGTGTGTGTGTTGGTGCTGTGTGTGTGTGTGTTGGTGCTGTGTGTGTTGGTGCTGTGTGTGTGTGTGTTGGTGCTGTGTGTGTGTGTGGTGATGTGTGTGTGTGTGTTGGTGCTGTGTGTGTGTGTGTTGGTGCTGTGTGTGTGTGTTGGTGCTGTGTGTGTGTTGGTGCTGTGTGTGTGTGTGTTGGTGCTGTGTGTGTGTGTGTGTTGGTGCTGTGTGTGTGTGATGGTGCTGTGTATGTGTGTGTTGGTGCTGTGTGTGTGTGTGTTGGTGCTGTGTGTGTGTGTGTGTTGGTGCTGTGTGTGTGTGTGTTGGTGCTGTGTGTGTGTGTGTTGGTGCTGTGTGTGTGTGTTGGTGCTGTGTGTGTGTGTGTTGGTACTGTGTGTGTGTGTGTTGGTGCTGTGTGTGTGTGTGTTGATGCTGTGTGTGTGTGTTGGTGCTGTGTGTGTGTGTCGGTGCTGTGTGTGTGTGTGTTGGTGCTGTGTGTGTGTGTTGGTGCTGTGTGTGTGTGTTGGTGCTGTGTGTGTGTGTGTTGGTGCTGTGTGTGTGTGATGGTGCTGTGTGTGTGTGTGTGTTGGTGCTGTGTGTGTGTGTGTGTGGTGCTGTGTGTGTTGGTGCTGTGTGTGTGTGTGTTGGTGCTGTGTGTGTGTTGGTGCTGTGTGTGTGTGTTGGTGCTGTGTGTGTGTGTGTGTGGTGCTGTGTGTGTTGGTGCTGTGTGTGTGTGTGTTGGTGCTGTGTGTGTGTGTGTTGGTGCTGTGTGTGTGTGTTGGTGCTGTGTGTGTGTGTGTTGGTGCTGTGTGTGTGTGTTGGTGCTGTGTGTGTGTGTGTTGGTGCTGTGTGTGTGTGTGTTGGTGCTGTGTGTGTTGGTGCTGTGTGTGTGTGTGTTGGTGCTGTGTGTGTGTGTGGTGATGTGTGTTTGTGTGTTGGTGCTGTGTGTGTGTGTGTTGGTGCTGTGTGTGTGTGTTGGTGCTGTGTGTGTGTTGGTGCTGTATGTGTGTGTGTTGGTGCTGTGTGTGTGTGTGTGTTGGTGCTGTGTGTGTGGTGGTGCTGTGTGTGTGTGTGTTGGTGCTGTGTTTGTGTGTGTTGGTGCTGTGTGTGTGTGTTGGTGCTGTGTGTGGGTGTGTGTGGTGCTGTGTGTGTGTGTGTTGGTGCTGTGTGTGTGTGTTGGTGCTGTGTTTGTGTGTGTTGGTGCTGTGTGTGTGTGTTTTGGTGCTGTGTGTGTGTGGTGGTGCTATGTGTGTGTGTGTGTTGGTGCTGTGTGTGTGTGTGTTGGTGCTGTGTGTGTGTGTGTTGGTGCTGTGTGTGTGTGTGTTGGTGCTGTGTGTGTGTGTTGGTGCTGTGTGTGTGTGTGTTGGTGCTGTGTGTGTGTGTGTTGGTGCTGTGTGTGTGTGTTGGTGCTGTGTGTGTGTGTGTGTTGGTGCTGTGTGTGTATGTTGGTGCTGTGTGTGTGTGTGTGTTGGTGCTGTGTGTGTGTGTGATGGTGCTGTGTGTGTGTGTGTTGGTGCTGTGTGTGTGTGTGTTGGTGCTGTGTGTGTGTGTGTTGGTGCTGTGTGTGTGTGTTGGTGCTGTGTGTGTGTGTGTTGGTGCTGTGTGTGTGTGTGTTGGTGCTGTGTGTGTGTGTGTGTTGGTGCTGTGTGTGTGTGTGTTGGTGCTGTGTGTTGGTGCTGTGTGTGTGTGTGTTGGTGCTGTGTGTGTGTTGGTGCTGTGTGTGTGTGTTGGTGCTGTGTGTGTGTGTGTTGGTGCTGTGTGTGTGTGTTGGTGCTGTGTGTGTGTGTGTGTTGGTGCTGTGTGTGTGATGGTGCTGTGTGTGTGTGTGTGTTGGTGCTGTGTGTGTGTGTGTTGGTGGTGTGTGTGTGTGTGTTGGTGCTGTGTGTGTGTGTGTTGGTGCTGTGTGTGTGTGTGTTGGTGCTGTGTGTGTGTGTGTTGGTGCTGTGTGTGTGTGTGATGATGCTGTGTGTGTGTGATGGTGCTGTGTGTGTGTGTGAGATGGTGCTGTGTGTGTGTGTGATGATGCTGTGTGTGTGTGTGTGATGGTGCTGTGTGTGATGGTGCTGTGTGTGTGTGTGTTTATGCTGTGTGTGTGTGTGTTGGTGCTGTGTGTGTGTGTGTTGGTGCTGTGTGTGTGTGTGTGTTGGTGCTGTGTGTGTGTGTGTTGGTGCTGTGTGTGTGTGTGTGTTGGTGCTGTGTGTGTGTGTGTGATGGTGCTGTGTGTGTGATGGTGCTGTGTGTGTGTGTGATGGTGCTGTGTGTGTGTGTGTTGGTGCTGTGTGTGTGTGATGGTGCTGTGTGTGTGTGTGTGATGGTGCTGTGTGTGTGTGTGTTGGTGCTGTGTGTGTGTGTGTGATGGTGCTGTGTGTGTGTGTGTTGGTGCTGTGTGTGTGTGTGTGATGGTGCTGTGTGTGTGTGTGTGATGGTGCTGTGTGTGTGTTGGTGCTGTGTGTGTGTGTGTTGGTGCTGTGTGTGTGTGTGTGTTGGTGCTGTGTGTGTGTGATGGTGCTGTGTGTGTGTGTGTGATGGTGCTGTGTGTGTGTGTGTTGGTGCTGTGTGTGTGTGTGTTGGTGCTGTGTGTGTGTGTGTGATGGTGCTGTGTGTGTGTGTGTGTGATGGTGCTGTGTGTGTGTGTGTGTTGGTGCTGTGTGTGTGTGTTGGTGCTGTGTGTGTGTGTGTTGGTGCTGTGTGTGTGTGATGGTGCTGTGTGTGTGTGTGTGTGTGATGGTGCTGTGTGTGTGTGTTGGTGCTGTGTGTGTGTTGGTGCTGTGTGTGTTGGTGCTGTGTGTGTGTGTTGGTGCTGTGTGTGTGTGTTTTGGTGCTGTGTGTGTGTGTTGGTGCTGTGTGTGTGTGTGTGTTGGTGCTGTGTGTGTGTGTTGGTGCTGTGTGTGTGTGTTGGTGCTGTGTGTGTGTGTGTTGGTGCTGTGTGTGTGTGTGTGTTGGTGCTGTGTGTGTGTGTTGGTGCTGTGTGTGTGTGTGATGGTGCTGTGTGTGTGTGTTGGTGCTGTGTGTGTGTGTGTGTGATGGTGCTGTGTGTGTGGCTTGGTGCTGTGTGTGTATGTGTGATGGTGCTGTGTGTGTGTGTTGGTGCTGTGTGTGTGTGTGTGATGGTGCTGTGTGTGTTGTGTTGGTGCTGTGTGTGTGTGATGGTGCTGTGTGTGTGTTGGTGCTGTGTGTGTGTGTGTGGTGCTGTGTGTGTTGGTGCTGTGTGTGTGTGTGTTGGTGCTGTGTGTGTGTGTTGGTGCTGTGTGTGTGTGTGTTGGTGCTGTGTGTGTGTGTTGGTGCTGTGTGTGTGTTGGTGCTGTGTGTGTGTGTGTTGGTGCTGTGTGTGTTGGTGCTGTGTGTGTGTGTGTTGGTGCTGTGTGTGTGTGGTGATGTGTGTGTGTGTGTGTTGGTGCTGTGTGTGTGTGTGTTGGTGCTGTGTGTGTGTGTGTTGGTGCTGTGTGTGTGTGTGTTGGTGCTGTGTGTGTGTGTGTTGGTGCTGTGTGTGTGTATGTGTTGGTGCTGTGTGTGTGTGGTGGTGCTGTGTGTGTGTGTGTGTTGGTGCTGTGTGTGTGTGTGTTGGTGCTGTGTGTGTGTGTTGGTGCTGTGTGTGGGTGTGTGTGGTGCTGTGTGTGTGTGTGTGTTGGTGCTGTGTGTGTGTGTTGGTGCTGTGTGTGTGTGTGTTGGTGCTGTGTGTGTGTGTGTTTTGGTGCTGTGTGTGTGTGGTGGTGCTGTGTGTGTGTGTGTTGGTGCTGTGTGTGTGTGTGTTGGTGCTGTGTGTGTGTGTGTTGGTGCTGTGTGTGTGTGTTGGTGCTGTGTGTGTGTGTGTTGGTGCTGTGTGTGTGTGTGTTGGTGCTGTGTGTGTGTGTGTTGGTGCTGTGTGTGTGTGTTGGTGCTGTGTGTGTGTGTTGGTGCTGTGTGTGTGTGTTGGTGCTGTGTGTGTGTGTGTTGGTGCTGTGTGTGTGTGTGTGATGGTGCTGTGTATGTGTGTGTTGGTGCTGTGTGTGTGTGTGTTGGTGCTGTGTGTGTGTGTGTTGGTGCTGTGTGTGTGTGTGTGTTGGTGCTGTGTGTGTGTGTGTTGGTGCTGTGTGTGTGTGTGTTGGTGCTGTGTGTGTGTGTGTTGGTGCTGTGTGTGTGTGTGTTGGTGCTGTGTGTTGGTGCTGTGTGTGTGTGTGTTGGTGCTGTGTGTGTGTTGGTGCTGTGTGTGTGTGTGTTGGTGCTGTGTGTGTGTGTGTTGGTGCTGTGTGTGTGTGTGTTGGTGCTGTGTGTGTGTGTGTTGGTGCTGTGTGTGTGTGTTGGTGCTGTGTGTGTGTGTGTTGGTGCTGTGTGTGTGTGTTGGTGCTGTGTGTGTGTGTGTTGGTACTGTGTGTGTGTGTGTGTTGGTGCTGTGTGTGTGTGTGTTGATGCTGTGTGTGTGTGTTGGTGCTGTGTGTGTGTGTTGGTGCTGTGTGTGTGTGTGTTGGTGCTGTGTGTGTGTGTTGGTGCTGTGTGTGTGTGTTGGTGCTGTGTGTGTGTGTGTTGGTGCTGTGTGTGTGTGATGGTGCTGTGTGTGTGTGTGTGTGTGTTGGTGCTGTGTGTGTGTGTGTGTGGTGCTGTGTGTGTTGGTGCTGTGTGTGTGTGTGTTGGTGCTGTGTGTGTGTGTGTTGGTGCTGTGTGTGTGTGTTGGTGCTGTGTGTGTGTGTTGGTGCTGTGTGTGTGTGTTGGTGCTGTGTGTGTGTGTGTTGGTGCTGTGTGTGTGTGTGTTGGTGCTGTGTGTGTGTTGGTGCTGTGTGTGTGTGTTGGTGCTGTGTGTGTTGGTGCTGTGTGTGTGTGTGTTGGTGCTGTGTGTGTGTGTGTGTGGTGATGTGTGTGTGTGTGTTGGTGCTGTGTGTGTTGGTGCTGTGTGTGTGTGTTGGTGCTGTGTGTGTGTGTGTTGGTGCTGTGTGTGTGTGTGTTGGTGCTGTGTGTGTGTGTGTGTTGGTGCTGTGTGTGTGTGATGGTGCTGTGTATGTGTGTGTTGGTGCTGTGTGTGTGTGTGTTGGTGCTGTGTGTGTGTGTGTTGGTGCTGTGTGTGTGTTGGTGCTGTGTGTGTGTGTGTTGGTGCTGTGTGTGTGTTGGTGCTGTGTGTGTGTGTGTTGTTGCTGTGTGTGTGTGTTGGTGCTGTGTGTGTGTGTTGGTGCTGTGTGTGTGTTGGTGCTGTGTGTGTGTGTTGGTGCTGTGTGTGTGTGTTGGTGCTGTGTGTGTGTGTGTTGGTGCTGTGTGTGTGTGATGGTGCTGTGTGTGTGTGTGTGTTGGTGCTGTGTGTGTGTGTGTGTGGTGCTGTGTGTGTTGGTGCTGTGTGTGTGTGTGTTGGTGCTGTGTGTGTGTGTGTTGGTGCTGTGTGTGTGTGTTGGTGCTGTGTGTGTGTGTGTTGGTGCTGTGTGTGTGTGTTGGTGCTGTGTGTGTGTGTGTTGGTGCTGTGTGTGTGTGTGTTGGTGCTGTGTGTGTGTTGGTGCTGTGTGTGTGTGTGTTGGTGCTGTGTGTGTTGGTGCTGTGTGTGTGTGTGTTGGTGCTGTGTGTGTGTGTGGTGATGTGTGTGTGTGTGTTGGTGCTGTGTGTGTGTGTGTGTGTGTTGGTGCTGTGTGTGTGTGTTGGTGCTGTGTGTGTGTTGGTGCTGTGTGTGTGTGTGTGTTGGTGCTGTGTGTGTGTGTGTTGGTGCTGTGTGTGTGTGGTGGTGCTGTGTGTGTGTGTTGGTGCTGTGTGTGTATGTGTTGGTGCTGTGTGTGTGTGTTGGTGCTGTGTGTGGGTGTGTGTGGTGCTGTGTGTGTGTGTGTTGGTGCTGTGTGTGTGTGTTGGTGCTGTGTGTGTGTGTGTTGTTGCTGTGTGTGTGTGTTTTGGTGCTGTGTGTGTGTGGTGGTGCTATGTGTGTGTGTGTGTTGGTGCTGTGTGTGTGTGTGTGTTGGTGCTGTGTGTGTGTGTGTTGGTGCTGTGTGTGTGTGTGTTGGTGCTGTGTGTGTGTGTTGGTGCTGTGTGTGTGTGTGTTGGTGCTGTGTGTGTGTGTGTTGGTGCTGTGTGTGTGTGTGTTGGTGCTGTGTGTGTGTGTGTTGGTGCTGTGTGTGTATGTTGGTGCTGTGTGTGTGTGTGTGTGTGTTGGTGCTGTGTGTGTGTGTGATGGTGCTGTGTGTGTGTGTGTTGGTGCTGTGTGTGTGTGTGTTGGTGCTGTGTGTGTGTGTGTTGGTGCTGTGTGTGTGTGTTGGTGCTGTGTGTGTGTGTGTTGGTGCTGTGTGTGTGTGTGTTGGTGCTGTGTGTGTGTGTGTGTTGGTGCTGTGTGTGTGTGTGTTGGTGCTGTGTGTTGGTGCTGTGTGTGTGTGTGTTGGTGCTGTGTGTGTGTTGGTGCTGTGTGTGTGTGTGTTGGTGCTGTGTGTGTGTGTTGGTGCTGTGTGTGTGTGTGTTGGTGCTGTGTGTGTGTGTTGGTGCTGTGTGTGTGTGTGTTGGTGCTGTGTGTGTGTGTTGGTGCTGTGTGTGTGTGTGTTGGTGCTGTGTGTGTGTGTGTTGGTGCTGTGTGTGTGTGTTGGTGCTGTGTGTGTGTGTGTTGGTGCTGTGTGTGTTGGTGCTGTGTGTGTGTGTGTTGGTGCTGTGTGTGTGTGTGGTGATGTGTGTGTGTGTGTTGGTGCTGTGTGTGTGTGTGTTGGTGCTGTGTGTGTGTGTTGGTGCTGTGTGTGTGTTGGTGCTGTGTGTGTGTGTGTTGGTGCTGTGTGTGTGTGTGTGTGTTGGTGCTGTGTGTGTGTGTGGTGATGTGTGTGTGTGTGTTGGTGCTGTGTGTGTGTGTTGGTGCTGTGTGTGTGTGTTGGTGCTGTGTGTGTGTTGGTGCTGTGTGTGTTGGTGCTGTGTGTGTGTGTGTTGGTGCTGTGTGTGTGTGTGTGTTGGTGCTGTGTGTGTGTGTTGGTGCTGTGTGTGGGTGTGTGTGGTGCTGTGTGTGTGTGTGTTGGTGCTGTGTGTGTGTGTTGGTGCTGTGTGTGTGTGTGTTGGTGCTGTGTGTGTGTGTTTTGGTGCTGTGTGTGTGTGGTGGTGCTGTGTGTGTGTGTGTGTTGGTGCTGTGTGTGTGTGTGTGTTGGTGCTGTGTGTGTGTGTGTTGGTGCTGTGTGTGTGTGTGTTGGTGCTGTGTGTGTGTGTGTGTTGGTGCTGTGTGTGTGTGTGTTGGTGCTGTGTGTGTGTGTGTTGGTGCTGTGTGTGTGTGTTGGTGCTGTGTGTGTGTGTTGGTGCTGTGTGTGTGTGTGTGTTGGTGCTGTGTGTGTGTGTGATGGTGCTGTGTGTGTGTGTGTTGGTGCTGTGTGTGTGTTGGTGCTGTGTGTGTGTGTGTGTGTTGGTGCTGTGTGTGTGTGTGTGTGTGTGTTGGTGCTGTGTGTTGGTGCTGTGTGTGTGTGTGTTGGTGCTGTGTGTGTGTTGGTGCTGTGTGTGTGTGTGTTGGTGCTGTGTGTGTGTGTGTGTTGGTGCTGTGTGTGTGTTGGTGCTGTGTGTGTGTGTGTTGGTGCGGTGTGTGTGTGTGTGTGTTGGTGCTGTGTGTGTGTGTGTTGGTGCTGTGTGTTGGTGCTGTGTGTGTGTGTGTTGGTGCTGTGTGTGTGTTGGTGCTGTGTGTGTGTGTGTTGGTGCTGTGTGTGTGTGTGTTGGTGCTGTGTGTGTGTGTGTTGGTGCTGTGTGTGTGTGTTGGTGCTGTGTGTGTGTGTGTTGGTGCTGTGTGTGTGTGTTGGTGCTGTGTGTGTGTGTGTTGGTGCTGTGTGTGTGTGTGTTGGTGCTGTGTGTGTGTGTGTTGGTGCTGTGTGTGTGTGTTGGTGCTGTGTGTGTGTGTTGGTGCTGCGTGTGTGTGTGTTGGTGCTGTGTGTGTGTGTTGGTGCTGTGTGTGTGTGTGTTGGTGCTGTGTGTGTGTGATGGTGCTGTGTGTGTGTGTGTGATGGTGCTGTGTGTGTGTGTGTGTGTTGGTGCTGTGTGTGTGTGTGTTGGTGCTGTGTGTGTGTGATGGTGCTGTGTGTGTGTGTGTTGGTGCTGTGTGTGTGTGATGGTGCTGTGTGTGTGTGTGTGATGGTGCTGTGTGTGTGTGTGTTGGTGCTGTGTATGTGTGTGTGATGGTGCTGTGTGGGTGTGTGTGGTGCTGTGTGTGTGTGTGTTGGTGCTGTGTGTGTGTGTTGGTGCTGTGTGTGTGTGTGTTGGTGCTGTGTGTGTGTGTTTTGGTGCTGTGTGTGTGTGGTGGTGCTGTGTGTGTGTGTGTGTTGGTGCTGTGTGTGTGTGTGTTGGTGCTGTGTGTGTGTGTGTTGGTGCTGTGTGTGTGTGTGTTGGTGCTGTGTGTGTGTGTGTGTTGGTGCTGTGTGTGTGTGTGTTGGTGCTGTGTGTGTGTGTGTTGGTGCTGTGTGTGTGTGTTGGTGCTGTGTGTGTGTGTGTTGGTGCTGTGTGTGTGTGTGTGTTGGTGCTGTGTGTGTGTGTGATGGTGCTGTGTGTGTGTGTGTTGGTGCTGTGTGTGTGTGTGTTGGTGCTGTGTGTGTGTGTGTGTTGGTGCTGTGTGTGTGTGTGTTGGTGCTGTGTGTGTGTGTTGGTGCTGTGTGTGTGTGTGTGTGTTGGTGCTGTGTGTGTGTGTGTTGGTGCTGTGTGTTGGTGCTGTGTGTGTGTGTGTTGGTGCTGTGTGTGTGTTGGTGCTGTGTGTGTGTGTGTTTTGGTGCTGTGTGTGTGTGTGTTGGTGCTGTGTGTGTGTGTTGGTGCTGTGTGTGTGTGTGTTGGTGCTGTGTGTGTGTGTGTGTGTTGGTGCTGTGTGTGTGTGTGTTGGTGCTGTGTGTTGGTGCTGTGTGTGTGTGTGTTGGTGCTGTGTGTGTGTTGGTGCTGTGTGTGTGTGTGTTGCTGCTGTGTGTGTGTGTGTTGGTGCTGTGTGTGTGTGTGTTGGTGCTGTGTGTGTTGGTGCTGTGTGTGTGTGTGTTGGTGCTGTGTGTGTGTGTTGGTGCTGTGTGTGTGTGTGTTGGTGCTGTGTGTGTGTGTGTGTTGGTGCTGTGTGTGTGTGTGTTGGTGCTGTGTGTGTGTGTTGGTGCTGTGTGTGTGTGTTGGTGCTGTGTGTGTGTGTTGGTGCTGTGTGTGTGTGTTGGTGCTGTGTGTGTGTGTGTTGGTGCTGTGTGTGTGTGATGGTGCTGTGTGTGTGTGTGTGTGATGGTGCTGTGTGTGTGTGTTGGTGCTGTGTGTGTGTGTGTGATGGTGCTGTGTGTGTGTGTTGGTGCTGTGTGTGTGTGTGTTGGTGCTGTGTGTGTTGGTGCTATGTGTGTGTGTTGGTGCTGTGTGTGTGTGTGTTGTTGCTGTGTGTGTGTGTTGGTGCTGTGTGTGTGTGTTGGTGCTGTGTGTGTGTGTGTGTTGGTGCTGTGTGTGTGTGTTGGTGCTGTGTGTGTGTGTGATGGTGCTGTGTGTGTGTGTTGGTGCTGTGTGTGTGTGTGATGGTGCTGTGTGTGTGTGTTGGTGCTGTGTGTGTGTGTGTGATGGTGCTGTGTGTGTGTGTTGGTGCTGTGTGTGTGTGTGATGGTGCTGTGTGTGTGTGTGTTGGTGCTGTGTGTGTGTGATGGTGCTGTGTGTGTGTGTGTTGGTGCTGTGTGTGTGTGTTGGTGCTGTGTGTGTGTGATGGTGCTGTGTGTGTATGTTGGTGCTGTGTGTGTGTGTGTTGGTGCTGTGTGTGTGTGATGGTGCTGTGTGTGTGTGTTGGTGCTGTGTGTGTGTGTGTGTGTTGGTGCTGTGTGTGTGTGTGTGTTGGTGTGTGTGTGTGTTGGTGCTGTGTGTGTGTGTGTTGGTGCTGTGTGTGTGTGTGTGTTGGTGCTGTGTGTGTGTGATGGTGCTGTGTGTGTGTGTGTTGGTGCTGTGTGTGTGTGTTGGTGCTGTGTGTGTTTGTGTGATGGTGCTGTGTGTGTGTGTTGGTGCTGTGTGTGTGTGTTGGTGCTGTGTGTGTGTTGGTGCTGTGTGTGTGTGTGTTGGTGCTGTGTGTGTGTGTGTTGGTGCTGTGTGTGTGATGGTGCTGTGTGTGTGTGTGTTGGTGCTGTGTGTGTGTGTGTGTGTTGGTGGTGTGTGTGTGTGTGTTGGTGCTGTGTGTGTGTGTGTGTTGGTGCTGTGTGTGTGTGATGGTGCTGTGTGTGTGTGTGATGGTGCTGTGTGTGGGTGGTGCTGTGTGTGTGTGTGTTGGTGCTGTGTGTGTGTGTGTTGGTGCTGTGTGTGTGTGTGTTGGTGCTGTGTGTGTGTGTGATGGTGCTGTGTGTGTGTGATGGTGCTGTGTGTGTGTGTGTGATGGTGCTGTGTGTGTGTGTGATGGTGCTGTGTGTGTGTGTGTGATGGTGCTGTGTGTGATGGTGCTGTGTGTGTGTGTGTGTTTGTGCTGTGTGTGTGTGTGTTGGTGCTGTGTGTGTGTGTGTTGGTGCTGTGTGTGTGTGTGTTGGTGCTGTGTGTGTGTGTGTGTTGGTGCTGTGTGTGTGTGTGTGTTGGTGTTGTGTGTGTGTGTGATGGTGCTGTGTGTGTGTGATGGTGCTGTGTGTGTGTGTGTGTGTGATGGTGCTGTGTGTGTGTGTGATGGTGCTGTGTGTGTGTGTGTTGGTGCTGTGTGTGTGTGTTGGTGCTGTGTGTGTGTGTTGGTACTGTGTGTGTGTGTGATGGTGCTGTGTGTGTGTGTGTTGGTGCTGTGTGTGTGTGTTGGTGCTGTGTGTGTGTGTGTTGGTGTTGTGTGTGTGTGTTGGTGCTGTGTGTGTGTGTGTGTGATGGTGCTGTGTGTGTGTGTGTTGGTGCTGTGTGTGTGTGTGTTGGTGCTGTGTGTGTGTTGGTGCTGTGTGTGTTGGTGCTGTGTGTGTGTGTGTTGGTGCTGTGTGTGTGTGTATTTTGTGCTGTGTGTGTGGGTGTTGGTGCTGTGTGGCTGTGTATGTTGGTGTTGTGTGTGTGTGTTGGTGCTGTGTGTGTGTGTATGTTTGGTGCTGTGTGTGTGTGTTTGTTGGTGCTGTGTGTGTGTGTGTTTTTTTAGTGCTGTGTGTGTGTTCGCTTTAAGTCATGGTCGTTGTTTTTATTGTCTGTGCATGTGTCCGTGTTTGTACAACAATTTTGCAAGCACATGGGTGTTAGTGTGTGGGTGGATCTGTCAAGTTTTAACGAGCTCATACGGTTTGGGACTCGAGCACAGATGTAAGAATCTTAATTATTTACGTGCAGGAAAGAACTGCATAGTTTATACGCAATGAGATGTAGATCTAGTAGCACAATAACTAATTTTGAACAATCATAATAATAGTAATAATGAACACTCAGCTCATGTTCTTGATTTATACATTGGTGAAGAAAAATTGCCAATATTTTGTGGAACGATGGCGGAATTAATCCCTACTCCAGAGTCACAGCCATTTCCAGCGGAATCTCACCTGGGCCCCTCTCTCCCCTCCTCATTCCCCGTCATCACCCCATCCGCCACTGCCTTCGTTCCGTACGCTTCCCGAATGCAGTTCCTCACCCTTGTTCGGCATCTTTAGACGCAGTTGCATTTCGACACAACAGTGTACAAATTCTAACTCTTGTTCTTCGATTTGTTGTTATTATTACACTATGCAACACAATTTTTGTTCCTGGGTAGTTAGTGTTATTTTGCTTATGCCTAAAAAGTATAGAAAATGGCTATTATTCCCCACAAACTTTGCGTTTGTGACCAGGACAGTGATATTTTGAAATGTATCTATTTTCAATGAGAAAACGGGCGAATTTTTGTCTTTTCGTTCACATAAAGTCAGAAAAAAACATGTGAATCAAAATTAACATGTATTTATACTAAAGTAATACAAAAATATACTACAAAAGATTTAGAAATTAGTAATTTTTTGAGATTGACGATTATACTGTAAATCACTTTCAAAAATCAGACCCCAAATGTAGTCTCCCATCATGTTCTCATTATACTGTCCTTGGTAGCGGCGTTTAAATCCAGTATATCGTGGTGGAAGCACTCGCCTTGCTCCTCCGAGTACGCTCCCATGTTCTCCTTGAATTTATCAAGATGAGCATCAAGGATATGGACTTTGAGGCACATCCTACAGCCCATTGTGCTGTAGTTCTTCACCAGAGTCTCAACCAGCTCAACAGTTTTCGACTTGTGATTGCCCAGGAAGCCACAAACCACTGCGACAAAGCTGTTCCAAGCTGCTTTCTCCTTACTAGTAAGCTTCTTGGGAAATTCATTGCACTCCAGGATCTTCTTCATCTGTGGTTTGACGAAAACACCGGTTTTGACCTTTGCCTCAGACAGCTTCAGGAAAAAAGTCTTGAAGGTACTTGAAGGCTGCCGACTCCTTATCTACAGCTCTGACAAAATGTTTCAAAAGGCCCAATTTGATGTACAGTGGTGGCATCAGCACCTTCCGGGGGTCCACTAGTGGCTCTCACTTGACGTTGTTCCTCCCCACAGAGAACTCGGTCCGCTGTGGCCAGTCCCGCCTGTGGCAGTGCACCTTAGTGTCTAAATCTTTTCTAGTCATTTTTGTGTTACTTTAGTGTAAATACATGTTAATTTTTATTCATATGTTATTTTTTTCAGACGTTATGTGAACGAAAAGACACAAATTCGCCTGTTTTCTCATTGAAAATAGGTCAATTTCAAAATATCCCTGTCCTGGTCACAAAAGCAAAGTTTGTGGAGAATAATAGCCATTGTATGTACTTTTGAGGCATAAGCAATTAGGAAATAATACTTACTACCCAGGAACAAAACAAAAAATCTGTTACACAGTGTTATTATTGCAAGCGCCTTTTTTAAAAGGTGGTGTCACGGTGGCGAGATGTTAACTCCCTCGCCTGGTAAGCAGGAGGTTGTGGGTTCAATCCCGACCTCTCTATATTTGGAGTTTGCGTGTTCTCTCCGTGGGTCCTCTAGTTTTTACCTCCAAGCAGTATTTGGCCGCTATACATTTTTCACAAGATAAACCACTTTGTTGAGCAATCAATTGTGGCCATGTCGCTTTATGAAAAATAGCTATGTAGATAAGTTGGCTTTACCTGGTGAAACTTAAATAGCTTATAGTTGATAAAAATGCATGAATCAGGGCCTATTAATTCATAGCATCCACACTTATTATATCTATGGGACTTTTTTGCCAGTATCAAAAATGATGAAAAATAAGAATAGGTTTTAACCTTTATGCACATATTATGCGGCAAGGTTGGTAATATGCAAAAAAAGCCCCAAGATCGGTAACACTTTACGGTACTTAAAATATCTGATACGCAAATCCCCGTGGATGCGCGTGTGGTTTGGCGGAGGAGGAGGAGGAGACACGCTCGGCGTTGACGATGCCGCGGCTGTGAGGAGGGTGTGAACATTGCGGTGGAACGTCCCTGACGCCGCGTCTACGCGATCCCTCGTGTACACAAACACGCTCAAACTTCCGCGCCGTCGCACATTCATCGCGGTAACGTTTCACACCGCTTATTTTGGAGTCGCGATGGCAGCGGTTAACAAATTCACCACCTTAGTCATGAACACTGCAATATAATTGATAAAATATTCATATTTCGCAAGGCTAATGTTTTACCAGTTTTCATTTCCCGCAACTTTAGCAAAGGCCTTTCCCTGCATTGGTATAATGTCGCACTGATTACATACAAAGTGTTTGCCACAATTGAACAACAACACCTTGCTGATCTCGTCAAGGAACATAAATCATCACGCGAACTCCGGTCATCCTCACAGCGGCTTTTGGCTAGACATCAAACAAAGACGGTCACTGCATCGCTCACTTTCGGATGCGCTTCTATGGCCGTCTGGAACGCTCTCCCTTCCAATATTAGGAAGCCACTGGAGCTATGCATTTTAAAATCTAGATGGAAAGTTAATTTATTTAGAACTACTTTTTGTGTTTAGTTTATCGTCCTTTCCCCATACCTCCAATTGGAATGGTTGGCTACATACAGTGCGAAAGAAGGTCAACATACATACGTTCGTCTGTTATTATATAATTTATGTTGCAAGGCCTAAAGGTGGTGTGCTGTCAAGGTTTATGCTTCAATGCTTAAGCATCTTTAAATGTTTTAAAGAGCACATTGCTAATGGTAACTCATTCTTCAATGAAACCTTAGTAACAAGGCATGGGTCTGTCCAGCTTTAGTCGGTTCGATAAGAGCACTGATTTCCATAATAGAGGTTTTTGGGGTTAGATCGTGTAAATATAAATGTGTCGTTAAACCCGCTACCACCCGACACAGCCAATTAGTAAGGTTTGTCACGTAAACAAACCGTTGCAATTCGTCACTAGTACAGCTCTCTGGTGTTTTGGAGAGTAAAACCACAACATTTACAATTCAAGTACCATGTTTGGCCAGTGATTACAATGAGCATCATCTAATTACTGGCGAAACGTCGTACTCGAATTGTAAATGTCATGGGCTTCGTCTCCCAACACACCGGTGTGCTCAAGGAGTAACGAATTGGCGCGATTGTTTACGTGACAACCCTTACTGCATGGCTGTGTCAGGTGGTGTCGGGTTTAACAACATTTATATTTACGCGAGCTCACCCAAAAAAAACCTGTATTATGGATAATATTGGTCGCGAAAGCCTACTGTGTTAAAGAGCACTGTTATCAGTATGTCGCACTGTGTCAGGTCTTAAGTGCCCCACGTGGAATGCCACGAAATCCTGTGTACTCAATAATTGCTGTTTGAAATCCTGTGTACTCAATAATTGCTGTTTGAGTTAGATACATATTTTATATTTCATCTGCTGTCTTACGTTTACAGATAAATAATTGGGAGTTGAACCAAATA